>NW_026556660.1:0-33217 GCF_029017545.1 Prosopis cineraria
AATTTTTCATTTTCATCTAAATTATGGCCCTAGTTGATCTGATCCCTTGAAAGTTTTGTATAACCTTTTAATTTTTTAATTTAAATTCTAATTATAATAATGCATATATAACTTCGAAAAACCACAAATAAATGTCTAAAGAAAAAGGATAATATTAAGCTCTAAGTCCAAACTAAATAATATAAATATATTACAAATAAAACATAAATTTGTATTAAAAAATAAAATATAAATGATACAAGTCTAAGTTATTCTCATCCAAAATATAAATATTATTTAGTTCCCATCATCATATATACACAAGGAGGAGGAAAACAAAGGAGTTTGAGTTTCAACAAAAAAAAAAAAAACAGTCCAGCAAAGAATAGGATGCTCATAAAACAATCTAAAATTAACTTATTCTTTTCTCTGCCTTCACAGAACTAGATAATTTAGAATGCCAAGAATGATACTAGATAATTTAAAATGCCAATAATGATGCGGGCAATACATATGCAAGAAAACCTCTTGGTAAAGACTCTTTGACCACGTGTGCTGGAACATTTGAAAAGAAAATATAAAAATATCTATTATGAAAAAGACATTCATGACAGAAACATTATTTTTACTAGTATTCAAAGTATTCTTATTGATCAATATCTCCAATCAAAAATTAACTTTTTGACTCAAAAGGATGATAGAACTAAAGCTAATAAATGCTCTCCTATATGATAGATGGGTTAGGTTGGATATAGAGGGTTCCATCAACATTTGTAACTTTTTGTGGTGGTCTTATCTGGGATAAACAAGAAAATTGAATTAAAGATTTTTTCAAATATCTAAAATATTATCCAAGTATGACAGGTGAACTTATGGACATCTTAAAAGGACTTAATATCTATTGGACTGAAAAGTTTGACAAAGTTAACGTCTACTTTGACTTTATTGAAACTCTTTCATTAATTCGCAATGAATTTTTTATTAATCACCTACCTTTTACTGCTGTCAATAAAATCAAAGATCTCATTATGCATAATTGGACTATAACTTTTGATCATGTCTTCAGAGAAGCAAACAATTGTGCGGATTGGTTGAGTCACCAAACCTCTATCGATAATTTAAATGTTATTATTTTTGATACTGTACCTCTTGATTGTAGAAATCATTTGTATGCTAATATAACTCATCATGTCGATTAGCACGGTTTATTAATGGCTTTCCATTAAAAAAAAAAAAGAATAGGATGCTTTGGTTGTAAGTTGGGCAAATTTCATTAAACCACCCAGAGCAAATTTATTTAAAGTTAGCTCCTCTAAAATTTTAAAACATCAACTTAGTCCCTATGGGTCTGGGCAAAATTAAAATTGAGTTTTTGAGGGAAATGATACAAATATCCCCAATTTCTTATGTCAGTTGTTTATTTTGCATACGGGCCTTATTCATTTTTCTTATACGAGTTGCTTTTGCGCATAATTTAATTTGTTTATATTCGTAGTGATATTATGTTATCAATGAGAATTATAAATTTTACTTACGTTATATTAATTGTTTATTTTTTCTATAAAAATTATTTATACTTCACTTGTTTTTACTCATATTAGTATAATACTATTAATGAAAGTTTTAATTTTTTCCTACATCAATTATTCATTTTTATATATTAATTATTTATTTTTCATACATCAGTTGTTTTTTATTTAAAAAAATTGGGGTTATTTGTGTCATTTCTCTCAAAAACTGAATTTCAATTTAGCTCAAATGAGGTGCACAGGAACTCTAAACTGATGTTTTAAAATTTGAAGAGGTTAACTATAAATAAATCAGTTTAGTGGGGAGTTTAATGAAATCTTTCCTGGTATGTTTTGCTTTGGTTTAGAAAACAGTCAAATAAACTTACAGGCTAATTTAAGCTTGATCTCGTCTTTATGAGCTTATTCAAAAAGCTCCTCTACCAAAATATGTTATTTTTCAAAGCCTGAGTTTTGCGGGAATGACCTAAACAGACAGTGGGATTTAGTTTGTGTTCAAACGCCAAAGCAATTTAGGTAATTTGTGGGAAAACTCATAGGAGATGGGAAGAGGATAATGGAAATTAGAAAAGGAAGGCTGTTCCAATAAACCTGGGGCGAGGTTCTCTCCCCTCCATCACCCCATTATTAGCTCTACGTTCTCACTTTCACTTTCTCTCTCTCTTTCCATTCAATCCTTTCCCTCTTTCTTTTTTCTATTTGGTTTTTGTTTTCTCTATCGTTACTCTATTACACCTCTCCATCATGCATGCAATCCGGCCCCTTCTTTCCACAGAATGTGAGACAGAATCCTAACAAACACAAACTTGGTTTGCATGTTTCGGTTCATCGTCTCTCCAACGTCTCATCATCAAATAACTCCATTCAGAGGGATTAATCAGAGGAAGAGGTCAGAACAATGTTGCAGCGAGCAGCGAGCAATGCATATTCGTGGTGGTGGGCCAGCCATATCAGAACAAAGCAATCAAAATGGATGGAACAGCACCTTCAAGGTCATCTCTTTCTCTTCCTTTACATTTTCCTGAATGATTATCAGTATCTTGCATTCTTTTCATTTTTCTTTAGCGTCAAAGATATAGAAATGCCATTGGCTTCTTGTTTCATGTCATTTCATGTCTTGAGGCACACTATTTCTGCTTTAATTTTATCTCGTTTTCTTTTTGCCTTAGAATTGTATTGTACTTGCTTCGTATTATTTATTTGGCCGGGGGAAAATTCTTTGCTCAGACCTTCTTGAGGTTAATAAATCATTGCCTGTATATTAGAGGGTCAAACCTGATGCAATGATGGGCATAAATTCACCTAGTGTACGAGTCAGAATTCCCATATTATTCCATTCACCTGATTCAGAACTCACATCTTATTTTAATTGTAAACTTAGAACTGAAATGCCAACTTAAGCTTAACAATTAAAAATTATCCATTTTGTGGATTTTGTATATCCTATATTCCTGGCAAAACTGATTATGGTGACCAAAACTCCAGATTTCCAGGAGAAAGTGGAAGTTGTTATGAAACTCTTGCAGGAAGATGGAGATTCCTTTGCCAAGAGAGCAGAAATGTATTACAAAGGCAGGCCTGAACTAATTAATTTTGTGGAAGAATCATACCGGGCTTACCGAGCTTTAGCCGAGCGATATGATCACATATCAAAAGAGTTACAAAATGCCAACAACACCATTGCTTCTATCTGTCCAGAGCAAGTGCCATTTATGGAAGAAGATTATGAGGATGGTTCACCCAAAGCTCCCAGAAAAGCACCAGGAGGGTTGAAACCTAGCAATGCTGCTCCAAAGGTTCCAAAACCACCACGAAAAGATTTAAAAACAGTCATATCGTCGGCCACAAAAAAGTTTTGTACCAAGAAGGTAGTCACTAAAACGAGTGGTCCAAAAGAACGTATCAAATCTGGACTGAACAAAAAGGAGGCACTTGAAGAAATTGACAAGCTCCAGAAACAGATTCTGACACTACAAACCGTTAAAGAGTTTGTGAAGAGCACTTATGATAATGCCATTCAAAAGTACTGGGACACTGAGGAGGAGATCAAAGGATTGCAAGAGAGAGTTTCCCTTTTGCAGGATGAATTTGGTGAAGGTATGGTCATTGAAGATGATGTAGCTCGTCGTTTGATGACAGAAGCAGCTCTTAAAACTTGCCAAGAGACATTGGCTCGTTTGCGTGTGAAACAAGAAAGATCATTTGATGAAACCAAAATTGAGACCAAAAGAGTAAAGGCAGTCAGGGAAAAGTTGGAGTCTCTCATGCACAAGTTACATTATGATGATCAGATCAGTAGAACAGAGCCAAGGGCAAGGAAAAATGTGAAACAAATTGTAAAGGACTTGGATGAAGATATAGAGAGAATGAATCAACAGAGACAAGAGTTGCAGCTATTACAGAACCAGATTAAAGAACAACTTGCGACTGGCTCTTCTGCATCTGGTAGTGTGACAGAAATGGCAGAGAAGATTGACGAGCTTGTGAATAAAGTAATAAGCCTAGAAACTTCAGTTTCCTCCCATGATGCTCTGGTAACAAGATTAAAAGCAGAAACTGATGATCTTCAATCCCAGATTGTAACTCTAGAAGATGACAAGGCAGCGATTGATGAGAAAAATGATTTGACAACCAAGCTCAGAGAAATGGATGAAAAGATGATGGGCATACAAGATCTCAACGAAATGGTTGAAACCCAGAATACAGATCTCCAAAGCAATTTTACTAAAGTGCTTTGTGATCTTGATCATCTTTCTGAGGATGTTCCGAATGTGAAGCCAGATAAGAGGGATGAGATCCCGGATTCATCAAAGAGAGAAAGTGAATCATCAGGTGTAGCTGTATCAGAACATGTAGTTCAAAGACAAGATGCAGTGAATCAAGAAAACGTCTTAATAAATGATTCAGAGTCAGAAAAGAAGCCTAAGGTCTCTGGTTCGGTGGATAATGATATGCAGAAAGAAAACAAGATTGGAGTAGGTGAATTTGCAGATAATAATGTGCAGATAGAAAACAAAATTAATGACTTAGGCTTGGGGGATAATGATGTGCAGAAAGAAAACAAGATTGAAGTCGCTGATTTTTCAGATAATGATGTGCAGAAAGATAACAAAATTAATGACATAGGCTTGAGGGATAATAATGTGCAGAAAGATGAAGAAACTAATGTCACAGCTTTGGTGGATAATGATGTGAAGAAGGATAACGAAATAAAGGTCACAGATTCACTTGAAAACGGAGCAAAGTCACATGATAAGCTTAAGGTCATGGAATCTTCAGAAAAAGCAGAGGCGTCTTCAACAGGAGGCCTGTCTCCATTTAATGCAATTAAATCGCACTTGACAAATGTCATTGCATTAACACCAATGAAACCCAAAGAACAAGAAAAGAATCCAAATACTGGCAACAGTGATGCACTAGCAAGATCTGCTTCAAGTATCACCTCAGGAGATCAGGATCTCAGCCAACAAAAGGAAGGTGAGAAGGCAAATAGTAATTCTGAGAGTTCTGGAAAGCAGCAGGAAAGGAATGCAACCCAATCTTCATCGAATACTGAGAATGCCGACGAAGTTCATTCGCAGGAGCAGGTCGCAGCTTTGGTGGATAATGATGTGAAGAAGGATAACGAAATAAAGGTCTCAGATTCACTTGAAAACGAAGCAAAATCAGATGATAAGCTTAAGGTCATGGAATCATCAGAAAAAGTAGAGGCATCTTCAACGGGAGGCCAGTCTCCATTTAATGTAATTAGATCACATTTAACAAATTTCATTGCATTAACGCCAATGAAACCCAAAGAACAAGAAAAGACTCCAAATACTAGCAACAGTGATACACTAGCAAGATCTGCTTCAAGTATCACCGCAAGAGATCAGGATCTCAGCCAACACAAGGAAACTGAGGAGGCAAATAGTAATTCTGAGCAGGAAAAAAATGCAACTCAATCTTCATCGAAGACTGAGAATGCCCGTGAAGTTCATTCGCAGGAGCAGGTAACAGCAGAAGAAGATGAACCTAATTGGCGGCAACTGTTTATGGATGGAATGAAGGATAAGGAGAAACTTCTCCTGACAGAATATACGAATATTCTCAGGAATTACAAAGAGATGAAGAAGACTCTCAGTGAGTTAGAGAAGCAAAATCAGGAAATACTCTTTGACACATCATTGAAACTAAAAGAAATGAAGTCTTCCACTACCTTGAAAGATGAAGAGATTAAACTCTTGCGTCGGAAGCTCGGCCTCATGGAGAGAAGTTTGGAAGGAAATGAAGACTCGGAAGAATTAAGAGCAATAAAAGAGCCCGTAAAGAAAGAAGAAGAAGAAGATGATGATGATGTTGTAAAAATATTGAAAGTTCACCAGCCTGACTCTACATCAGCTATAGAAGAGAAGTTCCGTCGGCGCATTGACGAACTTCTAGAGGAGAACTTGGGTTTCTGGTTGAAGTTCAGCACTACTTTCACTGAGATTCAAAGATTCCAAACCACTATAAGAGATTTGCAATCGGATGTATCAAAGCTTGAGGAAAATGGGAAATCAGAGAGTGTCAGACAATCTGTAAAATCAGAGGCACGACCAATTTTCAAACATCTTGTAGAGATCCAAACTGAGTTATCAGTTTGGTTGGAGAAGAGTGCATCTCTGAAAGAAGAACTTCAACACAGATCCTCATCCTTGTGTGGAATCCAAGAAGAGATAACAAAGGCCTTGAAAGCCAGCGCAGAAGACTACGACTTCAAGTTTACGAGCTATCAAGCTGCCAAGTTCCAAGGTGAGGTTCTGAACATGAAACAAGAGAACAAAAAGGTTGCTGATGAACTTCAAGCAGGCCTAGATCATGTATCAGCTCTGCAATCTGAAGTTGAGAAGGTTCTTGCAAAAATGGGCGAAGACTTCGGCTTCACAAGTTCAAAGAAACAACAAAACACAGAGATGAGACATTCGGACAGTAGTGGTAGTGATAGTGGTAGAGGTAATCGTTCACAGGTTCCTTTGGGAGCATTTATCTTTGGGGTTAAACCAAAGAAACAAAAACATTCGATCTTCTCTGGCATTAGCCCTGGAATGCATAAGAAGTGCCGAGCTGCCATGAAAGGACACTATTTGTAAATACCTTGCAGTGTCTCTTCGATTTTTGTTTTTTCTGTATCTCATGCAAAATTTTGGTTGGTTTCATTTTAGGTAGTGTTTCAAACAGTCCTTTCTAAATAGGGAAAGATGTGGATTTTAGCTTGTTTGTAAGTCAGCAGGAGTATGATTGAATGTAGGCATCAGCTTGCAATTACATGTATTTTATGCAATTTTGCGTCGCATATCATTTATATTCCTTTTCAAAATAAAGCAATGACATTCGGTGAAGTATCTTTGATTTTATATTGTCTCGGATTTCGGAGCCTACCCCTAGGCATGGGAAAATAATTTACAGTAATTCTTGGCAAAAAAATTTTATGTTTCGTTCACGGTTAACATGAAGAAAATAGGGACAGGGTAGAAAGAAGGAAAAAGTGAAGAGAAAATGTTTGTTTTTTATTATCTTTAGAGACAATTGGTACAAGGAACGTTTTTAGAACCTAACTAGATATTAAATGGAAAAGTTTAACAGTTTACGATTCGTATGATCCAATCAGGTGGATCAATGATTCAATCGATAATATAATAATTAAATAAAAATAATATTAAATATATATATAAAATACATACAAGAAAAAAATCTATAATATGTTTATAAAATAACACAATGACTGTAAATTAATAACATTATTAGTTATAATTTTATAATTTGTTAAATATAAGTAGATTTTGATAAAATTATATATGAATAGATTTAAAAGCATTTGTATTTACATCTATAATTATCAACATCTTTATAAAAAAACTGTCTCAGATCATATTTCATACATATGAATTATCCAAAAATAAAATTAACTTTGAATAGGATCTAATTTTTAAATTTTTTTATTTTTTTAAAATTTTTTAAGCTTTTTTAACATTATATTTAACTCCACTTTCTAGCTCAATGATGACTTAATGCCAATCCAATTTGATTCAACTATAAAAATAATTTTTTGATTCAAATCATGTCGTTGGTGGCACTAGTTGATAATCCAATCGTTTGGTTCGATTTTTAAATCTTCAAGGATAAGTGAATTTTCTTTTTTAATTTTTAAATCTTAGTTTTATATTAATTTAAGAAATAACTAAAATATTAACTTTAATAATTATTTATCATCAAAGACTTTCATCTCCACACCTCATTTTGTCCTGATTTACCATGACCTTCCTAGCATACATGTGAAGTTCTTGGCTGTAGATTGTAAAATAGTCACAACGTCAATTACGGGCAGCTGAAGAAATGGAGTCGCAAGGGAGAGTAGGGGATGTTGGGGGTAATAATAATTCTGAACGAGTTTCTCTTCAAAATCTCTCCACCATGGGTGAAAAAATTTAGGGAACAAATGCCGGCCCCATGACTCAATTCCTCTCCCATTTTTCTTTTCCTCCTAATTTCCCTTGCTATCGGAACAATAAAAGCTTTCTCCACCATTTTCTCCTCTAGTTTTCCCATCCAAATGTCACAATATCATGGCTGGTGTAAGGCGTCCAACATAAAATTATGAAATATATGAATATTTTACAATAAAAAGGAACTCTAATATAATAAGCTTCTATATTGTCTTGCTGACATCAAAATTTATCTGACAAGAATGATCAACTGCAGGCGAATGAATGACTACGAAGAATACGAATTTCATAGCAACCAACCAATTAAACAACAATAGAACACACCAGCTATACCGCATCAGCACTTGAATCTCTCATGAAGGCTGATTCTAAACGGGCGACAAATTTTGTGGTCATAACAGGTCGGATCACCTTCCAGCAGATGGCTGTCTGACTGCCTTGCTTTTTCCAAAAGCAACTGTGTCATAACATGCGTCGTTACTCACGGAATTTAAACCAATATCATTCTAGATCATGGCTGATATTTTCTCTCTAGACTCAATCAAGCAGATCTCTGTCTACATGCCAAGAGCTTGAGAAAAAAGGTGATGAAACACGTCATCTAGATTGTATTATTGCAGTACCTCCAAAAACATGGAAAAATTGGACCAAGTTACTCAAGTAATTTCACTTTCCCTTGTCGGCATCTTGTGGGAACTGAACCCCCATGAGCCCAAGCAAATTGGATGCGGGACCTGGAAGCCCTTGCTGGGAAGAAAAGGAATCCAGGAAGCTTTTTACCAAATTCAGATCTACATCTACGGGAGAAAAATCTTCATCCATATTTTCCGTGGTATTTGACGTTCCCTGCATATTAACTTCAAAAGTAAATCATACATTCAACTGCATTCAGCATTTTAACGGTTGTAAAACTTTGCTGAACAAAATATAGAAGCTGAAATTTCAGGTGCTCTATGTTTTTCCCCCTCATCACACGTGAATGAGGGAAAAGGGTAAACAAAAATTACTCTCTTGGTGACAAATCAATACCAAGTTGAGACATGTTTTTGGCAAACATGCTTACCTTTTGGCTTTGTGAGGCCAAGTAAAAATTATGCCATAAGAAATTTAGTAAAATTTCTCTACATGCAAACAAGCAAAATACCTCATCTTTCTTGGGAAGTTGTTCATTAGCACGGACGAAACTTCTTCCAAGGGTAGTTGCCTTCAGTTCTTCATTCATAGCATCAGAATAGGACTGCACGAAAGTATCCCCACCATCTTCGTTGTCAGGTTCAACCATGTCACCCTCATCAGAATCATCTACACAATTATTCATAAAACGTGAGAAACCCTGTGAGATATGATGGGGGCAGACATACACGACTGATTGCTCACATATTTGATTAATTTCCCGTAAGGAAATCATTACACTTCTTGCTTACCTGCGTGCTAAAACAGGCTGCACGCCTTGATCTCAATTAAATACTGATTTTTATTCCAAAACGATTACACAACAACTTCTAGCACTTGGTTAAATACACTGAATGCCGCTCAAAACATTCTTGCAATTAAGCTCAAGACATAGTGCCATTCTAAGTCCTTATTCACACTTCAGAGAAGTTTGGATATCATGCCTGAATGAAGAGAAAAAAAATGACACCAAATTCTGGCATTTTCTTTCAGCACTTAGTTTCATAGTTTGAAATATAACAATGTTTGAGATCTATTGTTTTGACTGCATTTCTATTTATTACTCAAGTACCACACCAAAATGTTTAAACCTTTTGTGATGGTTTCTTCTTTTTTTCCCCCTCCTCAGGGTATTATCTGAATCATTCCCCAAGAGGAAAAATAGTAAAAAAGAATTTTCAAACTGATGTATTATGGAGAAGCAACCGCAAAAGCTCATGCTAAGGCTGCTGCTCATCACTAAAACGAAGAGAAAAAGAGCCGGAAAATTTACATAAAAAAGATAAATAGAAGAAAGTTCAAACCTAAGTGATGCTGTGAACTAAAATGTGGATGCAATTGTGCGTGCCTATGCTAGAACATGTAAAGTGCAAGGTGTTGATTGGAGCAATACATGTTCTTTGCAGGAAAATGCTCGAGGCAAACAGTGAATAAAAAACAAAGTAAGCACATGGCTAGAGCATTTGTTTCTATAACACAAAGATCATACCCAAGTCCAGTTCAGATGAGGAGCCTTCTTCAACATCACTGTCGTCTTCTTTAACTCCTTGGTGCTTCATTATTGATTCCATGTCCTTAATGAATTGGTCCACATCAAGGTTCACTTCCTTATTCCTAAAAAGACAGGAGAGTATAAAATTAAGGAGTCATCATAGTCATCAGCAAGTAATCTTAAAAGTATCCAAAACTCCAAAATATCAAGTTGAGCACAGCCCAAATTTGTAGTTATCATGAAATAACAAGGAAAAATTATAAAGTAGTGGAATTATGAGTACTCAACACTGCACAACAAATGGTACGAGTGTTTCCAAATTTGAAAACCAAGAAAGAAAGAAAGAAAAGTGGAGGTTTATATGACATGGAATACTAGCCCCTGTACTCAGACCTCCGAGAAATAATGCCCATGGAACTCACTCAATATCTTTGGCTTGATCTCTTTAATGAAAAACGTGCCATGTCCCAAACATAACATGAAAAAGATGCACACACTATTGGTGCAGAATGAATATCAGATATATAAAAACAAGTTCATGATTAAACTAACATGCTTTCAGGAGCTTCAGCTCCCTTGTAACTTGACACTTTGTGGACAAAAGCTTGCATAGTTTTTGCTATATCACCAGGATCAAACTCTCTAGCATTAGAAACAGATGATAGATCTTGCTTCTCTTTCCCTTTCCCTTTCTTCTGTTTAAGGTCATAAAGTTCCATCTCCTT
Organism: Prosopis cineraria; assembly: GCF_029017545.1. Taxonomy (NCBI): domain Eukaryota; kingdom Viridiplantae; phylum Streptophyta; class Magnoliopsida; order Fabales; family Fabaceae; genus Prosopis; species Prosopis cineraria. The sequence goes on from NW_026556660.1 coordinate 10,862, forward strand.
TTGTCTTTCAAGAAGAGCAGAGGTCAACTCTTCTTCTCCATTATAAAGCCATGAATCATCATCAGATGGTGGGACCTTCTGATTCTTAAAATCATCCACTGAATGTGGTAAAGCAAGAATTTCATCTATCCGTCTAACAGGAGCACTCATCAAGTCACTGCAACAAATTTTCACATTAGCATATAATAAAAAAGAAACCAAGACTAAGTCGTGAGCTAAAAGCACAAAACATACCCCACGGAACTCAACCCCCACCCCCCTTTCTTTTTTTTCCCAAGGGGAATAGGAAGCCGACTTTGAGATTATGAACCATGTATGTGGATTCTCTCAAGGTGAAATTTCCTCAGATCTATCTCAATTCTAATTTCTAATCATTAGATCAATCTAAATGGTTTAGATTGATCAATTTTACATATTTGTAATTCAAAAAAAAAAAAGGGAAAGAAATAGATATTGCATCCTTCTGATTTAGGGGGGTCAAAAAGATAACAACAACTCGGATCAAGCCAACGAATATAAATTAGAATTGAGACAAATGGAGAGAATTCCAAAAGAAGATCCAAATTCTATAACACAGAGACCAAATTGTTAAACAAGCCAAATACAAATCATTCCCAAATTTGAATTAAGTTCAAAAATCTATACTGCCCCAGAGCCTACTTCTCCCCAAACACTCATTACGTTATAACTCTCTGAAAAACCCATTTGAATTGACGGCTTTCTTCAGATACAATGGCATATCTTCATTTTATTGGTCCTGACTTAGTATATTTCAGTGGTACTGGTAAATGTCAACAAGGAGGACATACCTGACTCTAGAGTACAAGGAATTGTTTCTATAATACTCCTCGGCATTTTGCATTAACCTCTGATACTCTTTGGAACCTGGAAGCAGCCCTTGGAAATAACCACTCCTCTCCAGAGTCTGCTTAAACGCCTCCCACGTGCTCCCTTTCCCTTCCACTCCATCACGCTTCCGCTGCTGATACATCATCTCGAACCCACAAGCTATTTTCATACCCAACTCTGCTTCCATGTACACCGACAAGTCGCTCCTACTCGGCATTGGAAAACATTTTGGCGCTTGAAACGTTTGCTGCACTAATTGTGCATACATGGCCTAGACATCTTCACAGAAACACAGACCATTTCTTCATCTTTCCCTCTACCCAAGAATTTCTCCATGGTCGCCGCAAACTTCATGGTATCAATATCCCTGTCATAAAACCCCTCCACAGCAAGCGAAATCATGCAAGGCTCCTGCTTCAAAACCTGCGCAACTGAAACGGGAACCCTGACCTAACCCTATGCATATTCTTCCTCGCTCTATCCGGGTAATCCGAAATCTTTTTTTTAACCGCCTTCTGAACCGACTCCGACGATCTCGATTCGGCTCCACAGCGGACCAAAAATTTCAATGAATCAGCCAAACTGGGGCTCGGAAGCCGATTACGCGGAACAATATGAAGGTCACCTTGGCGAATGAAGACACGATTGAGGCTATTATCGGGGTTAACCCCAGCGAGGGAGATGGAAAAGCTGCCTCAATGAGCAAGAACTCGCCATCAGTGTCCCAAACTCTGATGGAGAGAGAGGGGAAGTGAAGAGAGATTTGGAATAGAAGGAAGACGGTGAACCACTCGTCCTCGAGGTTGTCACCGAAGCGAACCTTGCCATGGAGATGAGGGAGGTCGGAGGAGCAGAAACAAGAGGATTTGGGAGTAGAAGAGAGGGAAAGAGTGAAGGGCTCGTGCTGCCAGATGTAGTCAGTGGTGAAGGAGGAGAGAGATTGAATGATTTGAAGGTGAAGGGATTGGAGGGAGGACTGATCATTGGGGGTAGTGGGGTTGAGTATTAAGTCGGGAAAAATGGCATAGAAGACGGTGTCGTCAGGAAGCCTGGAGCTTTTCTGGGAGAAGATAGAGGACGAAGTAAACGACGACGACTTATCAGCTGCCGCCGCCATGGTCTCGACTCTCGCCATTGTGATGACCACTGCTTCTACTTCTTTCCTGAATTTTCGCTATTCGTTGATGATGTTGTAGTCGGTCGTTTCAGGAATGCATGCGCGCTATAGTGGACTGGAGCGACAGGATGCAACAAGGCAAAGGTGTCTCTCCAGCAGAACGACTTGTCCAGTAACCTGCAGAAAATATCATTCATAACATGTTAACTATTGACTATTAACTATTGTTTTAAAAACCAAACAATTTAATAAAAATAATATTATGTATAAAAAACTAAAATATTAATTTGACAAAAAAACATCACAATATTAATGAACGGGTTTCTCCCCTCCTCTCAATCCCATACCCTCATTAAATTTAAACTATTCAAATTAAATTTAAATAATTTAAATTAAATATTTTAATTTTAATTTTATATTTATTAAAATAAAAAATTATAAAATTTTATTTAAATTTAATTATAAATCTGGACAGTCCAAATTTAATATAAATGATCAAATTTTAATATTAAAATTTTTTATAATTTTAATATTAAATTTATATTGTTCAAGGTATATTTGAATGGTCCATTTATAAAATAATTATTAAATATAATCGTCAATCTAAGTAGTTCTTATTTAATATATATAATTTAAATTTAATATTAATTTTTAATGTTCTTAAGGAAAAAAATTTTGCCTTTTGCTTGCATTTTGTTATAGGTTTTTCATATTTTTTTATATTATAAGTTTCTACACTTTTATTTTTAAATATTCTAGATCTTTACAAGATTTCTATATGTTTTTCAAAAACAAACCTAAAACATCAAAAGATAAAAGTGTAAAAACTTAAAACATTAAAAAAAAGTGCAAAGATATGTAATAAAATGGAAGGACTTAAAATTATGTTTTCTCAATTTTTAACATTCAATTTGAATTACTTATATTAAATCTAACTCATATTAGTAATAAAATATGTTTATTAAAAAAATTTATAATTTATTTAATAAATAAAAATAAATAAATATTTTAACTTTAGACCGTTGAAATTAAAACTAAACAGACCAATGGCAGTGGAAGGAATAAAACTCCGATATTAACACCAAATATGTCACACCCTCAACAGTGGCACGATTCATAAGCCTAATCAAAATATGTGTGTGTGCATTCTTAATTACAATTAGAAAAAATTCAATAAATCTTTTTCCAAGTCAAATAAAAAAATATATTTAAAATAATTAAACAATTCAACAAAACAAAATTCGAGAATTACCTCAATTTAGGAATAATAAAAATAAGGAGGTAAATATCTTACCTACTGTTTGGAGCAATTATGGAATATTACAAGACAATAATTCAAATTTACCATAAATTTAGCTTTACAATTATCCAACAAAGGTGCTTATAAAGTAGATGAAGGAGGTGGTAGATTCTATTATCTAAAACAAATAATTCAATAAGTACATGATAACAAGGTTGATGGTTAATAATTAAACCATAAATAATAAATAAATAACAAATTCATTTTAATTTTTTCAATATGAGAATCACACCTTGATAATTTAAAATTTTTAAAACACTTAAAGTACACATAAATCAACATGGAAACATATTTATCTATACAATACACGCTGTATATAATAGGTAAATGGTAGGAGTGTTTAACTTATACCCATTCCGATTAATTCAGTGTCGTCCCAATTATATCAAGATGGGTCTCATCCCAACTTAAAAATAATCAAGATGAGACTTTGTGGGACAGAACAGGAAAGGAGTTCGGAACGAAATGGGATACAAGATTATCATTGGAACATCCCATCCTGTCTCGAATACTATATATATTATTTTTATTTTAAAATATACATTAAATATATTAATTATATTAATATAATTTATACTAATATTAATAATATCAATTATAATTTTAATATCGGCAATTTTTATATAAAACTAAAGTTTTTATATTAATAATTTTAATGACATAAAGTAAATAGAGTAATATCTTTATTTATAATATATTAATTATATTGATGCAATTTATTCTTATATCTATTTATTTAATTAAATTTTATTTATATCGTATTTTTTTTTTATTTTTGAAAGAGTAATTAGCTTAATATATCTCAACTAAAGTAGAAGAACTATGATTTAATGTTATGCTTACCTATTATTGTTGCTCTTATAGCTTAAAAATTACTTGTAATTAATTGTGATTAGTGTAATTTAATAATTGACTTTAAATTATTGTAATTTATGTAATTGTGTTGTTTTGATTTTAAATTTAATAAGTTATATAATGTAAAATTTTAATGAATATTATTATCTAAATTTTTCTTCGACATTATCTGATTTATCAAGACGGTGGGACATCCCGATCTTGTCTCAGTCATATTGTAACACCCTTAAATTTACAGACCGATTTTTTTGCAAATTATTAAAACCATTATTATGGTAGAATTTTTTTTTTTACCATGATACATCCAAGACATACCACAGGTATTAAAATATCCCAAAAGGCAATTAAAACCATGAGGAACAGACATGATCTTCATGGCATGATATTCAAATTAGATTATAAATCAAGAGGGACAAACATAATCCTCTTGGTCATATAAATACTTTTAATAAAAAGGATTAGAGTTTAAATGCTTCTCAAAGAAGATATGTCCTAAGTTGGCACAAGATACATTGTATAATCCAAAATAAGAGGCAACGTAAAAGATGGTGTCTCATACACCATAGTTACACCTCTGGTGCTTTCTCGGCCGGACTCGCTCCTGTAAAAATGTTAACCACGGGGAATGAGACTTAAAAGTCCCAGTAATCAAAAATTAATATGTAATGATGCATGCGGATGTAACTAATCATGCGATTGCTAAGTGGGCACACAAAACATTTAACCGAATAATATTTTCAAACAAACCGAACAAGTATTTAATTGCATGACTGCACCTTATATCCTCCTTTCACCATGCTCGGACGCCAAATCACCCGGCCAAAGGTGAGTTGGACTAAGCGACACGCCACTCATTGGGTCCAATGAGGGCTTACCACGTGATAATAATTAACCGAACAGAAATTCCCATTAACACCATACATTAAAATACCCTGACAAGTCATGCATCATTCAAATATCCAAACAAAAATATATCCGAATAATAATATCTCATCATGATAAATAAAAAATAAATTTTTAACTCACTTGGCAATGATTTCATGGAAGTATATAACAGTATTTATTTCAATAATTCATAATTTTTCCAAACAACAAAACAACACATAACCATTCACAAACACACCCATCACAACACATTAATAATGGTTACCTTGTATCTTGAATAACAAGTTCCCCTTCACAACTCCTTTTTCACCACTATCTTTGTCAATATAATCTACATAATTATTTCACAATACTATATATTAATTTTACATTAAAATAAATAACTCTAATTTAAATAGTTAGAAAGTCTTAGATCTATAATCCATATTAATACTAATTTAAGATTTATGCCTCATTTAACTTCCCAAATTCTTTTCTAAAATTCTCGTACCCTAATGAACTATTAATCACTTCTAGTATCACAATTTCATCCTTCTATATTCTAAAAATTCGTCCAAAAATAAATTAAATTTTAAAATTATCCTGAAGCCTCAAATCACCTTTCCATAACCTCAAAAATACCTATTCATACTTAAATAAATATTTAATAATCATAGGTTTATCCCTACATCTCAGATTCCACATAAATTCAACCATATAGATCTAAATTTTAACTCAAAAATTCTTAAACATGAGTTTCAACCTCAAGAAAATATTTTATAATATTTATTATATCCCTAAGAATTTTAACCTATATTTTTAATCCATCATATCATCAGATTAACTATCCTATAGAAAAATTCTAATCAAAATATTTACTCTATCCTACAAAATAATCATATCACTAGAAAGCTAATATTATTTAGAAAATAACTATAAAATTAATTTTATAATTAAATAAATTTTTAAATGCTAATCTAAACAGGAAAGTTAGAACATACCTGAAAAAAAAGAAAATAATCCCCCCTTGCGAGAAAACGCCGAGCAACGTGAGAAAAAGAGAGAAAAATAATATAAAAATGGGATTGTGAGTCCCAAAATTATATTTAAAAAAAACTATAGGTTTGAATTTAATTATTCAAACCTTTGAGCCAAAAGTTGCAATTTCCTCTAAATTGCATCTTAGCCTCTCATGCTTCCTAATGCACACACCCTCTCCTTTTTATACATGAAGGCACCTCTTCTCTTCCCTCATCTAACCAATGTGGGACTTAGAAATAACAACCTTCCACCCCTCCTTTTTTTAATTCCTTCTACCTTCTCTCTTTTTTTTTAACACACACAAAAAAAATTATTTATGTATTATATCTTAACTAAATATTGCTTATGTGGTTTTAAATTTAAATTTTTAAATTCATAATTAAATACTTAATCATAATATTATTTCTAAATAACCTCAAATAATATAAATTCCTATTATTATCATTTTTTTCCTCAAAACCTAAATTTCACAATTTCTTTATTATATAAAAATCAGGATGTTACACATATCTCAATTCCTAACGAAATGGAACACAAGACAAAAATTTAGTCTCAATCTTTTTTTAGGACGAGACACAAGATATGAGTCCCGTCCCATCCTGTGAACACCCTTAGTAAATTGTACCATCAGAGATATTAACTTGATAATAAGAGTTTAATAAAAGTATTTTCTCAAAAAAAAAAAAGTTTCTTTAGAGGAACCAACATAGCACAAGATATCTGTCATAGGCACACAACTCGTAGGACAAAATCACAAATCTGGCACAATGTATACCACGAATAACAAGTGTAGCTCAAAGGCCATGAATTTGAATAATAGGCACAACATGAAGGCCACAAATAACAAGCACAACATGAATACTATGAAATACAGGTGTAGCACAAAAGCTATAAATAACAAGTGCAGACACATGGTTCACAAAGATGAGTATTCTACCAATCCAATTCAAAATTCAATTTTCCAACCTAAGATAGATGTATACTAGGAGCATTGCATTTAATTGAAAAATAATTGCATAATAAACTTCCCAATAGACTAGAATTTCACACAATACTACAATACGAATCAACATTTAGAAATGCTTGGAGCCAAGAGATAGCTAACTTTTTGTTAAAGAGCAAATCAACAACTTGGAAACAACATAATCCTATTATAACATCTTTTAATATTCTCAAATTTAGCATTACAACTTGAAGTAAAATGAATAAAATCTAGGGTTAGAATATCCTCAATCAATTGAAGAAGGTGTGAACTCCATCTCTTCCATCTCCTTCTTAGGAATCCTCCATGATCTCTAGCCTTTTATCATCATAATTAAAGCCATCAAGCTTTTCCACATCTAGATAAAACTCTTGCCTTCTCTCATAGTTGATTTGAGCCTTCAATCCTTAAATTATTTAGAAGGTTTGGACGAGATTGAGAAGAGGAGAAGAATGAAAGTAATTTCATGTGATTTAGATGAAAAATGAAAGAGATATGGATGATAGATTGGATGAAAAATTGAAGAGCAAGTGAGAAAATGAGAAAAAATGTTTGAAAATGAAAAAATAAGTGAGAGATCTGAATTGGAATGAAAATGCACAAAATTGACTAATGAAAAATGGAAAAAAAAAAAAGTAATGAAAACTTCTAAATTAGATGTGCATGGCATGATTCCTTCTGGAAAGGAACTGAGTTTTGCCTTTACTTGAACTTGTCGTTTTAATTTTCCTTCTTCTTTATGATTTTGAGCTAACACTCCATTTTAAGCTTAAACAATATTATAATATTATAAATTAATTAAAATTCTCAAAAAATTAAAATAACTCTAAATCCTCATCATCATTTAGAAAATAAATAAAACATATATATTTTAAAGTCTAAATTTAAGATAAAAATAAAAATCTTTATCAATTCAGATATTTCTCATCATTATCAAGAAATAGAATGCTAGAGTCATTAACTAATTTCTTATTAATTGGTGGCACTGGTGATGACACGCATGGCTGCAAACAAAAAATCAACAGACCAACACAAGATGGTTCATTTGACTACTAGAAAAACATTATCAAGTAGGGATTCAAACAAGAAAAAGATATAATTTGATAGCATAGATTGGAATTGAAAGACAATACAATTTGATCGAGTGTAATCTATATCTATCATATGATTTCATAAAACACAAATAATTTTTTTCCAAAACCAATTGCAATTAGAATTCCTCGGCAAAGTTAAATGACACAATCAGTCAAGCAATGATTTTCCTAACATAAAATCTAGACGTCAGTTCTACATGAGAGGCTCTCAATAAGGGACAACTAATAACAGAAAACACAGTACAAGGTCAATAAACGGTTGAACCGGTGCAGAAGAAACGGGTCGTGTGTGACGCCAGGCCATTGAGGCTGTCATCTTAGGATTCAAAAAATATTCACTTATTTCCTATATAATCAATTACTATTTTTCTTGTTAGGCATTATTGTTAATTACATATTTTTATTAAGAATTTGTTACTTGCTTATATCTTATATAACTGGTAAATAAATTTTATTAAGCATTACTATTAATTATATCTCTTTATTTAAAGTTTATTAGCCCACATTTCAGTGCGCTTATCTCTCATATTTCTTATATCAATTAATTCTTCTATAATATGCATATCTACCACTGCCACTTTATTATTTCATCTCTTCTCCGTCGTCATTTTCTTTTTAAAAAAATATAGCTCTTGCTCAACCATTTTCACAATTATTGTGGCTTGATTGATGATTTGATTTGTCATTTGTCAATGTAAAATCTACAAATCCTTTTATTTGTTCATGGGAGTTTTGCACTTTTCTGCTAAAAAATAAAGAAAACCAATCATAGATAGGAGATAACGGCAATATATCTCAGGCGTACGTGTTTGTTTCTCTTTTACTTTTTTATTTGAAATTGTATTTGTTTTAATTTTGCATAAGATCTCAAGTGATAAAATAATAACACAATAGAACTCTTAAAACAATTGAGAAGAAATGTGAGAAAGAAAATGAGAGGCCTTTAAGGCATTAATGTGGAGTTTTAGGATTATCCATCACATGTTTCTTAAATCTTCTAATGTCCATTTAATATAAATTATAAAAGAGGAAAGATCGGATTGAGAAGTGGATCAGTTTTTTATAGATTATAATAATGCATAAGTATGGTCGCTCTATAAGTGTAATTGGAGTTGAATGTAGCACTCTACAGCAATTCTGATGGTTCCCAGGTGACACAACAAAATAGAAGCGTTTTTGTTCAATCAAGAACTACTTTCATCAGTTAATAGAAATATGAAAGGATTGATATGCAAGAAAATTTATCATTTTTGAAAGTTAATGGTGGCTTTTTTTTTTTGGTTTAAGAATCCATTTGTTAATGCAGTAATTGAATTTTCACTCGCCAAATTGGTGAGGAAGGAATGGACTCCAACTCAATTGGGTGTCTTGTAGTTTCGAATAGACTCAAACTTTGTTTCACATTCCGCCACTAATGATTGCCAATATCTGAGTTTTCTAAGCGGAACAACGAAAGTTGGCAAAGCTTTATTGGATTTAATCAGGCTTGATTTAGAAGCCTGAGTATTTTAAAATCGCTTGATTTATCAAATTTGGACTCTAATAAAATGAGTTTTAATGGAAGACCTCTCAAGCGTAGCCCACAATGTTTTGAGACCTAGACGATTGAACTATCACCCAATAAAGAGAGCTATTTGGTTCAATTATTTAAGCCGTTGTACTTCAAGTAGCTGGTGCATGTTAGCCCTCCATGACCTAAGTGGATTTCGAAAACCCAAGAAAAACTGAAACTCAAAAGGGGGTGGACCTTTTTTTTTTTTACACTTATTTTGGTAATAATTTTTTTTCAATTTTAAAATATTACTGTCAACTTACTTCTTAATTATTATAGTAGAATCTTGTGTGCATAATTTGATTTATTGACATTATATGATTATATCAATGAAAGTGTAGAAAAAATTGAAAACTCATTTGCTTGTAAGAAAATAAGGTAAATAAAAGAGAAAATCTCATCTAGGGCCCCCAATAAAATTTCATTTAGGGTTCAATGTATTTTGAAATTATTCTGTAGGTCCAATGACCCTTTTTGCAAATAAATTTTAGGGAGAAAAGACACAATTACCATTTGTAAAAAAAAAAAGAACTTTTTTTTCATTATCAATGGACAATTAATTATTATATGTGAACCTAAAGTTGAGAATTTGCAAACATCGAGCTATAAAAATTTGAACTTTTTGTGATGATAAAAGAATTTTACTATCAATGAATAATTATTTGTTAATATATAAACTTAAAGTTATAAATTCGTGAATATGTAATTGTAAAAATATTTTTAATGTAAAAAGTTTAAAATAATCATTGTAAAAAATCAATCTTGTAGTGGTGAATCTAAATTTGTTGTCACAACAAACCTTAATTTTGAATATAAAATCATAAATTCTAGACTTTGACTTGTGAATAAATGAATTTAAACTTGTGAATACTCGAACTTTAAATTGTAAATTTGTTAAGTTGGCTAAGATGAACATGTCCACTATCTAAACAAAAGTTTCACTTTCAATGAATAATTACTTATTAATATGTGAGTCTAGAACTGTAAATTCATAAGCATATAATTGTAAAAATCTGAGCTTGTACTTGTTGCTTTTTCTCACTAAGGAAAATTGTGTATTTTCTCTCTAAAACAAAACCTATAGAATAATTTCAGAATATATTGAGCCTTAATTGCATTTTTTCTTCTTTGGGAGCCCTAGATGAGATTCTCCATAAATAAAAAGATATACAAATGAAAGAAAAGAGAAAATTAAAACTTAATATGTTATGAATGAACAATTCTAAATCGTGAATGATATTGTAAATATTTTTTATATTTTATTTATATATATGTATATAAATATTATTTTTTATTGAATTATTATGTCATTAGTTTGATAATAATTAATTTAATCAGTTAGATCATGAGAACCGTGATCTGTTGACCATTACAGTTTATCATCCATTCCCTTTTTTAAAACATTACCTACCTATATTCCCAGCTTTACCATTACCTCTATGTAAAGATATTTTCTATTTTTTAGTTAGGTCTAGGAAATTTCCCTTTGTTCTTTATCTTAGGTTGTAAAATTGTGTATACAATACTTCTTCTGTTTAAATATATAAGACATTTTTAATCGAATCTCACCCTCAATAAAATAGTTACTTACTTTCAAACTAATTCCATCTTTTTTATATTTAACCCTATTAGACAACCTGCAATAAATAAAAAGTCATTATTAATAGAGGCACTTTAAAAAAAAATAATGATTACACCTCAAATAACTAAAAAAAACCTTAAATTTTTAAACATTTAACTCCCAAAAAAATATTTTATATTTTTAAATAGAGGAAATACTTATTATAAAAAAGGTTTGTGAGTATGGTATAGCTTGTCAGAATATAATTGTGACTAGAATACCATGAATATTTAAAAAAAGTCCTTGAAAAAGTTGTTCCACAATACTTAAATTTAACTCAATTTTAAATCTCACATAATTATAATTAAAAAGATTATTTAGTTCAATAAATATATTCCTAAAAATATTAATCTAAACATAAGTTTATTTGACAATTTATTATTTGATATGGTTGTGATAAGCTCATAGGTGAACCATAGGAAAGAAGAAAGATAGATGGAATCGGCAATTAGACATCAATGTAAATGCACCTGCTTACTTTGTTCTTCAAATATAGTGTGGAGACAAGTAAGCAGAAGAACCCCAGAAGTAGTCTACACAACAAGATAATTTAAACATAAGTTTATTTTATAATTTATTATTTGACTTGTTTTTATGTGATTAATTTAAACATATGTTGATTTTATAATTTATCATTTGATATGGGTTTGATGGATTTATTATTGTTAAATATTCAAGACGTAAACAAATAGTGGTTCCTATGTGACAAATTCTAGTAACACAAATAGCCAAAAAAAAAAAAAAAGCCCTAAAAACATTCGCAAAATGCTCTAAAAAATAAAAACGTTCTGAAGATGAACGGCTCCATTGCTCCTCCGAGTATCAATTGGTATTTATATGGTTTTAGAAAGAGACCACGAGACATTACTTTCTAATACCATATTTATAAATAGCATTTAAATTGACAGGTTGACCGAAAAACTTGTCTCCATTGACTATGCCTGTTTCCTCTTCAAAACTTGTTGATTTTCCAACACCTAATTCATGTATGCAAACATTGCAGAATGTTGATGTTAATGTTATAATTGAAGACATTACAGTCGTAGCGTGTCGCATAAATTATGTTGACTGCACATTGCCATATTTAGATTTAAGCGTGTTAGTTGTGGTAGAGCCGTAGAGGTGAGGTCCGACTACAAAAGTGGGTGGTCAAACCTTTTGATTTGTTGCTTTGATATTCAAATATGTTTACCTTGTGGTCTTTTTGACCAATTTTTTCAAAGATTTTAGGGGTGTCAAATTCTCTCCCATACTCCTCAAATTTGAAGATTTTATGCAAGTCCTCAAAGAACATTAGAACTCTTTAACATTTTTGTCTCAGGTCCAAGTCAAGCCCAATTCTTGCATTGGTTGTCCAGTAACCAACATATGATGCGCGTTGCAATGTCAGTACATCATTAAAAATGCTTTTATTATTAAAGATTGGTTCAATTGATAAAAATTTAACCCCTAAATTATAAGATTATTAGTTCAAATCTCATTATTAATGTAACAACTTTATTGATGAACGACTTATAAGTATATTTGTAAACACTCTTTAAATTTGAAGGCATGCCTTAACTTTAATGAGCCCTCAAAACTCAATTCATATAAATTTATATGTGTGTTTGTATAAAAGAAATGCTTTGGCCAAGTTTTTTTTTCTCCTTTTTTAACAGGGAAATAGTGAATTTCAAAATAAGCACATATCTGAATTTTCTCATATTAAAAATAACACAAAAAAAATCATGTTTGGAGAACCCACCTTAGGAAATTAATTGAAGGAATTAGCTTTTATTCATTACAAGCAATAAACAATACCGAATGAACTTCTTTTATCAGTTAAAAGGCTTACAAAGATTAATACAATCCATTCTTTAAATAAAAAAAATAAAAAACACTTTTTTACTATATTTCAATACCACAGTCCTTCCAATTCCATCGGCAATATGGACTACAATTTTCGTGTACATTACAAAATGCAAATAATCTAATTGATTTGTAAAAATTGCATACAGAAAATTGTGAGTTGAAAAAAAAAAAAAATCTCGAAGACGGCTGAACTCTGTATAGTATATATAAAGTGGAGTACTAATTTGCAAATTTAGAAGATCTTTTGGTTTGCCAGTCCCGAATTAAGGAGCGAAGAGAGTGATTAGGGGTAAAGAACAAGTGAGCTAGTCTTGCATTTGTCATTGGCGATCTATCATGCCCTGAACCAACCCATGCTTCTATTGCTTCTAATTCATATGAAAACCCATCTGCTGCCACGTGTGGGTTCTTCATTACCTCCTGCATCCAATCCAACATTACATCAGCATAATGTTGATAATCAAATTCTTGTGAATTTATTTATTTTTAATACAATTCTTATGGATTTATTAATTATATATATATATTGTCAAAAAAAAGTCCACAACACAAACATGTTTACCTGAAGTATGGGACAAAGAAAAACATTGGGCACATCCATCAGATCTTCCCTATCTACACTTCCGGTGAATCTCGTCGTGTCTCCTCTTGCAACTTCGTGATTTGCCTCTCTTCTGATCTCATTTAGTTCCATCATTGCATTTCCCATGCACAATCCTTCCTTGGGCTGAGGCCCATTGGGAAAGCCCATACACTTCGCGGCTAGCCCTGCTAGCTTTTGGGCTACTTTCATGGGCCACGGCCCAGCTGTCTCATCCAAAACTTTAACCAAATCTTCTCCCATCATCACCTCGCCCTCAACGAGACCCACCCAGTTTCTTCCTGTCAAGAGATGCATGATCAAGACTCCGAAGGCCCTTACGTCTGCTTCTAGGCTGCCTTCTTTAGACCCAAAGCCTTTGATTTTTGCAACTAGATTGCGATCAAGGAGGATACTGGAAGGAGTTAAGTGGCCATGAACGAAGGGCATGGGCTGGGCCGAGTGAAGAAAGGCCAGGCCCGAGCAAACTTCTGCGGCTATCCTAATTCGGTCTTGCCAACCCAAGGCCCGGTTTCTTCTTCTGGAAAATAGCATGTCCCTCAGGCTCCCATTGTTCATATATTCTAGAACTACGCATTTGAGCTCGGTGCAGAACCCCACCATAGCCACCACGTGAGGATGTCGAATGCTACCCAGTAGTCTCACCTGATAAGTTTACACCAAATATTATATATATATATATATATATATAGGTGGAGAAGGATTAATTGGCTGATTCTTGATGGTAAAAAAAAAAAAAAAAAATTACCTTAGCTTGGAATTCTTGTGGGGACAAGACATGGGTGGAAGTGAGCATCTTGATGGCTACTGTGGAATGGTTGATTTTTCCTCTATAAACGTCGGTCCAGTCGGCGCCACCGGACTTCAACAGGAGGCGGTCGGAGAAGTCGTCGGTGGCCAACCTGATCTCGTGGGTCGTGTACTCTCTGAAACTGAAACTGGGTTCAGTCAGCCTGGCCGCCATTCCTATGGCGTCCTTTTCTTTACAGAACTCTATCCTTCTGTAAAGCACGTCTCTTTGTCTCCTGAGCTCGTCTATCTCAGCCACCATCTCCGACCTGGAGTTCGCTGCATTCTCCAATTGGATTTCGGCTTGTGACCTTGCCTGTGTGGAGATCTGAAGCTTGTTTGAGAGCTCCGATTGAAGCTCCAGCAGCGAGCTCAACCTTTTCCCGCTTTCCTCAATATCACGTCTGGTTTCGAATGTAATTTCTTTCTCGGCTTCCAATTCTTTGGCCAGCTCCTCCTTCATGCCGATTTCTTCCTTTATTTTGCTTTCAAGTTCCTGAGCCTGCAAAATGGCATGGTGAGCAAGTTGCTTGGCGACATATAAAGCAAGTGTTTAAGCCATTTCTGAAAAAGGGAGAGACTAAGTAGTTACAGGATCACGAAAAAATGATGTAAGGATAAAAAAGTCAGATCATATTAAAAATTATTAAATCTAAGGAAGTACGTTGAAGATAATAATATTAAAATTATCTCAGCCAAAAAATCAACACATATATTCACTTTTTTAATTATATGATTAAATGTGATAATCTAGTCTCTTATAATAAAATTTTTAATTTTGTTGATCTTATAAGAGGGGTGGTTTTTGTAGAAATTGTGTTGGACGACAAAGCTTCTTTCTAAAGATAAGAGAGGCAATGTTGCGTATTGACTTAAAAGAAGAGCGATGAATTAATGGATCAGAAATTCAGAGTAGAAGAGTGAAACAGATAAAAGGCATGCAATTTTCTGCTTCTCCAAAATCGTCCCAATTTGTCTGTCCTTGCTAGGAAAGAGAAACACATTTCCGACCCAAAATGACAACAATAAAGAAATAAAGAAAAACGAAGAGAAAGAAACACGTGGGAGGGAGTCCCTTTTTTCATTGCTTTTGCTAAAAGCTTATTTTACTTTTATATTCTTATTTAGTTTTGATAATACCTAAATTAGAACTAGTCACTGATCCTCAAAAATATTAATCATATATAAAGAAGCCAAACCAATGTTAGATTATAATACACTTTAAATTATACATAAAAATAAATCATTCTCATTAAATTATGAGTAGGCAAATTAAAAAAAAAAAACACGTCAAGCTAGTTCAAGTAGCCGTAGTCGAGTCGGATGAGGTGTGAGTCAAGCATTTATTTATTAAAAAAAGAGAAAGAAAATAGGAGGTTGAGAATATACAATTACAAGGTTGGAAAAATTACCCGAGAGTTGCATAAACAAACGGCCCATTCAGCTTTTGCACGTCTATCACAGTGCTCTTTTGCTTCTTTCCTCTTCAATTGGATCATCTTATGCGCCTCCTCCAGTTTTCTCGTCAGCGTCTCAATTTTTTCCCCTCCCCTCTGCCCAAAGAAGAAACAAATTTAAGTATTCTCACAATATTAATTTCCTCCATTGCACCAAACCTTCGTTATTTTATTTTCAGGAGGAGGAAAAGAAAAAAAGGCCAACAAAATAAAACTATGAATTCGAAATTGCATTTTTTCCACATTTTTGTTTTATTTGACACACCCATCTTCCTACTAAAGGTAATCACTGAAATCATATTAAATATGAGCATTTTTTTGAATTTAGATTCAAAACTTTTGCCTGCTTTATAAGAGACTAACTCTTTTTTATAAGTTCAATCCAAGTTTATCCCTTTTTCCTACTTTCTTTGTGAAGAAAAGATTAGATGAATTGAAACCAAAATGCTCACTGAGAATGAGTTTAAATTCTTCGTTTTCCCCCTCTTTGGTTGGTGAGAACTGAGAATTGGAAGACAGCATCCATGTGATCTGGATCTTATTCAGGACCCAATTCTTAATGGGTCCCATAGAAGAATTAAATGTAAATAGAGTCAAGCTGGAAATCAGGAAAAGTATCAAGACAAAATCATTGAAAGCAGATGGTTATTTCTGACTTTCACACACAACCACCTTTTTAAGTTTTTTCCTTCCCTTTTCCACCCCTTTTTAATAGTCCCTTCATGTATGCACACACACGTATATAAAACTGCATGCTATAATTTAAAAAATTAATTAATTATAATAATTATATTTTTAAAAAATTAAATTAAAATATCTTATTTTATTCAATATAAATATATATTAATTATTTTTTATTAATGTAAATTATAAAGAATGATTTAAAAAATATGAATTATAAAATGGGTGATTTATTTTAAAAAATTAGTAGTTTCTCTGATAATAAAAAATGGGGAACATATAATAAATAATAAAGCATATTTCTTCCTCTAACTGCTCCTCAGAAGAAACGAAGCGAAACAAAACGAAGCAGACAACTTTTTATAGGCAAAGTGACGGCCACATGTTTGATAAAATATCTAAGAGAGACCATTGGTTTAACTTACCAGATTAGAATTGTTCTGTTCAATGACATCATCTGGTTCATTTGCACTAATCCTCGAGACGTCACTGTCTGGATGCTCAAGGCTAGTTTGTTCATTCGTGTTAGAAGACAACAAATCCTGGAAATAAGTTTCAATTTCTTGGCGATAGAATTCCCACTGGTTCTGTGAACCTGGGGATTCCATACTCGCTGCTAATCCACGACGGCTTCTAGAATCTGCAGGGGAATCCACCTTTCCCTCAGGCAACACTTTCTCTAACCAATCTTTGAACGTTATCTTGTCTCTCATTCTAGCAACCACGAAACCATTATCGTCCTCCATGATCTTTTCATCGTTCCGTGATCCTCTCATGAATACTTGTTTCCCTCCACATAAGATGAACAGTTCGCAGAAGTCTGGCTTATGCTGATGAATATAGAACAATCCGCTTATGGCACCTTTTGATTTCCTATATACAAATACACCACAAGAACAAAAAAAGAAAATCCTGCTTAGATTACTCTGATTTCTCTGTGGGAAAACAAGGAAAAAACGAAGGCAAGAGGAAAAGAGAATACCAGGAGGGCTTCATCACTGAAAATCCAATGACCAATTTGGTTATCTCTAGACCGAGAATCAAGTCTGTGATGCGTTTTTGGATAGGTTCATCGAATTTCTCGACTTTAGTATTTCAGCTGGTACCTGTGGGATAATTATCAATTCATCATCGAGTCAATTGAGAAATGATTATACTAGAGAAGGGGGGGGGAGCTTACAAACCTTCCCGCAGAAAGCTACGTACTTAGAGAGCTGCCTGTCGATTTATCTTGCTCTAACTTCTGAGAGCTGGTAACATCTCATCGTTCACTGATCTTGCAGGGAGTTTCCCAACTGCAAAACGATCCCAGTTGAATTTGAAGGAGAATCGAGAAGACAAGAGAGATTATGAGAAAAGTTTCTGGGTGAGAAACTTACATGGGGTATAAACGTGATCCTTGGATGTGTTGTGACTGACATAGAGAATAACAATGGAAATAGGATGAGACTTCCATTTACTGAGAGCCCAATTCAAGGTTTTGATTCCATCTTGCAGATCATTGCTGACAGCAACATGTATCTTCCCTTTTTGGGGGTGGTGGTGGCGGCCTCCATAATTAAGCTTCCCAATTCCCCTGTTTGGCTGCTGAATCAGGAAGAAGATGAAGCAAGTCCGGCGAGATTCATATCAGCAAGACAACAAAAAAGAAGGGTGGTGAGGCTGTTGATGATGTGGCCGTCAAGTATTATCCTATTAGATTAGCTGGTATGAAAGAATTGGGGAAAAGGAGAGTCGGTAGTCGGTGTATCTCATTTTCAAAGTTGTGTGGATTTTCGCAAGGAATTGATATGCATTGCATTAGAGCGAGAGCGAGAGAGAGAGAGAGAGAGAGAGAGAGAGCTCTCTTGAAGGGACGGCCCCATTTGGACTTTTCTTTATGTTGTGGGACCCGGCAAGCCCAGTTTGGTTCTTTTACCATTGCAGAGCTAATAATTCGAATCAAATTTTACAAGTTAGCTCAAACTCAATTTAAACAATTTAAGATCAAGTTTAAAAAAATTAATTTTTTTTTGTATTAAGGCCTATACACTGAAAAAATTTTCAGCCAAGCCCAATTTCAAATACTCAAATAAAAAAAAATTATATTTTAAAAAAATATTTAAAATATAATAAATATTAAATAATTTTTTTAATTTTAAGTTATTTTATATTAAAATGTCACATATGTGAGTCTTATAAATTATTTAAGTATTTAAAAAATATAAAATAAAATAATTAATTTTAAAGTAAAAAATTAAGTGAAAATAATTTGAAAAAACAAAATTTAAATATTTAGATCGTACGAAACCCAAAAAAATTTAAAGTGAGATTGATTATTTGGGTTTTTTAAAAGTTGAGCTTATTTGAATTCAGTCTGTTCAAACTAAAACCCAGCCCTGATTCCCACCTTTAGCCATTTGAATATTCACGCCCATAGCTATATTATTTCAGTGGTTTATCCAAGAAGTCAAATTTTGTTCTTTGTTCACGCGAATATCAGGAATGCTAATCTTTCATGTGAAAGATTTGACAAGAGGTGATGGCAATGCCTTGAACAATCAAAAGATTTGAAAATCTAATTTCATGTGGAAGAGTATTCCCATCTAATCATTATTTCTTAAAAATTGAAAGTATAACTTCATGACTTTTTATTTTGGGAGAAGGACAGAAAAGTAACTCCCAGGTAAACAAATAAACAATAAAGTACCATGAATTGTATTAATTATTATGAAGTTTTAAGGGACTTCGTTGGCATAAATTGTTTGAAATTACTTTTTTTAACCTCATGATTAATAAGAGAGAGACACTCAGATTATTGATTTTGTGCTCCCCTCGGTCCCCTTTTTTTTGGCCAAAACGAATCAATTTTATTAATCATCAAACATCAAATAACACACACCCTAATGCCCCCTCTGTCCTTACATCGCTACTTTTGGCTCCCATTAGCAGAACCTAGGTTTCTTCAAGCAAGGAATATGGCATATTTTGGATATTCCATTTCAACATTACATTCACATACTTTATAGTTGGTCCAATTTAATGGTTAAAAAATCAAACTGAACCAAATAGTTCGACTGATCAAGCTAACGGCTCGGTTAAGCTAAAAAAAACTATATGGGGAGTTGAGTAGGATTGGACTGCTTTGGACTGACGGACGAATTAGGAATGGAGATCAAGCTGAGAACCAGATCCAACTTTCAAAAATCAAACTGTTCAAAAAAATGCCCTTTTTATTTTTTATTAATTTTTTTTAAAAAATGATTATTTTTTTAATCATTTAATGTATATTGCATCGTATAGCTTATTAATTCATAATAAACTTAAAATACTTGATTTTATTTTTAAGTAAATAATAATTTTGTATTTATTTCTTATATTTAGATTATTATATACATATATAATTTTTTTATTTAATTATTATATTACCAGTTTGACCATTGATCCAATCTAATTAAACCATATGAACTTAAACTGTTAATTGGTTCAATATCCAATCTTGTTTAAAAAATATTGGTCCAATACAAACTCCATTGTTGGTGTGAAGATTGGAGAGTTTATTCTGATCATTAGCCACAACAGATTCATCCATTAGCTACAATTGACAATACAACTTTAGTGGCCCAACTTCAAAAATTCATAATTAATTTTACATTCTCAAAAATAGTGAATTAGAATTCCATAAAAAGCTTGAGGTTTACTTTCAAATATAAAAAGAATTACTCATAAATATATTATTTATTTTTTGAAAATCTTTAATTACAAAGACAGTTCATTTTTTAATCTTCTTCCAAAACTTAATTGATTATAAAATCATTTCCTAATGTATTTAAATACCCTCAAATTCTTTTAAAATATTATTAACTTGATTAACTCAAAATGTAAGAATTTGGGATATCACAAGATGTGAGGTTACATGAAAATTAGATTGTTGATTGATTCTACTAAATTTCAAAGTTAAATCTCAAGGGAATATTTCAAGAATTATCCTTTTGTCAAACTTGCTAAAGAAACTTAGCGAAGTTTATGTAAATGATCGGTCAATTATTCTTAATCATGCTTGTATAGAACCTAATAGATGATTGACCACTTGGGGGTCAAAAAAGTCATGGAATGATGAATGCATCTTCGTAATCAAGAAATTGCAATTGGATTTTCTGTTTGTACTAATTTTTTTATTCACTATAAGTATTTTTTATTAAAGGTAATATTATTTAAGGCCATGGTCAAATATTAAATGTAGTTATCTCTTACAAAAATGTTTCTCTAAAATCTTGCCTTCTTCTAGCATTAAAAATCAAAGAAAGAAAAAAAAAGAAAGAACTATTTTAAACAATTCAGTTATTGATTTCTTTCATGTGAGAAAGTCAAATAATTAAACATAATAGTCACACGTAAAAGAAATTAAATTCACACTAATTGTTGAGGCCAGGAGAATGTTTCAGCTGTTTTATGAATCATTGTGGGGTCAGCAACCGAATCCAACGACGAGGATATTATTTAGGTTATAATATATTTTTGGTATTCTAATTTTATAAAAAGTTTTAGTTTGATCATTTTATTTTATAAAGTGTGTTTTTTAGTCTTTTAACCCTAAAAATATCAATCTCAAATGATTATTTGTTGTGACAGTCATTATTATTTTACAAATTAAATTTAATATGTTAACATTTAAATTTTTTATTAATAATTAAAAGTTCATTATAAGAAATTTTTTTGTTAATAAAACTAATAGGATTAGGGTTAAAAAAATTAAAAAAATACACTTTATAATATAAAGACTAAAATAAAAATTTGTATAAAATTAACGAAATTAAAACCACATTTCAGCCTCTCATTTATAACATGAAGAATGAAATACACTATAACTTCTCTATGTATACAAAGACCCCAATGAAGATTGGATCTTCTTGCAAAATAAAAAATCACATGAATTAAAAATTGTAAGCAACGTTTATAAGGGTGAATAATAAGTGCGAGTCTTTTATTCCACTTTTTTTAGTTTATCATAAAGAATAGAAAATAACTTCAAGAGTTATAAAAAAAGATCAATTTGGGTTATTTTTTATAATTTTTTGGAGGCATTGTTTATAATTTGGGATCATTTATTATAATTTTTTGATAATTTTAGCAATTTTTTGGTCTTTTTTATAATTTTTATATCATTTTTTGATCAACTAACAATTAAAATTAACTTTTATTAATGGCAGGAGTTAATTACACTATTTTCTTTATATTTAAATAAATAATTTATACAATAAATAAGTTCAAAATCTAACATACGACATGATCTAAAATTCAGAAATACTTACTAATTTACCCTTAAAAAATAATAAAATGACTAATATCTTTGTCAAACATTCCCAGATGAAACAAACACCTTCAGTTTTTTATTTCGGGACCAAATAACTATAGCGATGCGTAATATAATACTATTATCAACTAGTTTGACTATATTAATCATCACCATCATCATGCATTGTCTTTCGTTACTTCTTTATTGCAATTTTATTATTTTTTTCAAACACAAACAAAAATTATATTATATATAATAAAAAAAGATGAAACATTACAATCACTATAAAAAGAAACATGACTGTACAGTAACTTTTGTGAATAATTTATGATCAACATAAAAATTGCCATTGACAGTTTAATTTTCTATAACAATAGCTAAAGTTATAGTTGAAAGTATGACTTCCTATAATAATAATATAAAGTTA
>NW_026556661.1:0-33216 GCF_029017545.1 Prosopis cineraria
AAAGCGAATTTTCAAAGTATGCTGCATCACATTTTCGTCAAGCCTTTTTCTCAGTGGCACAAAGGTAGTCATCTACCACTATGCTGTCATAATATGTACTTTCTTTCCTGCTGGTGCCTCTGTTTATTCCTTCTTGGCGATGGGATGAATGATTGGCTCCACAGATTTTTTTTTTTTTTAGTTTTTCTTTAACTGATTGATTTTGTCTTCAAGCCATGAACAATGACATAAGAAAAGTAATGGGACAAATTTTTCTTAGTTGAGTTGAGTATTTGTGTCCATGTGCTGCAAGTGGGAACTTTCATCCATTGGGTGCAAATTATTTATCTTATCTCTTATATTACTTGAAGCTTGATGGAAGTACTTGATTAAACAGGATAATAGGACTTTGTCTTATTGTTGTTCCTCACAGTTTATATTGTGCTTTGCAGTACCTCCAGCCATACATGGGATGCTTTCCAGCTTGCTCTTGCATCTTTCAGATTATACTGTACAGAAAACAATGTCTCACCTTCAAACAGCATGAAGAGCAGAAGCAAGCGTGAGCCGCAGATGTTTGGTGACCCTCCTCACATTGATATTACTCCTTTTGAAGCAGACATGAGTGGGAAGAAAACTCACCTGAGACTATTTCTGCACTGAAGATTTATGATGATGAGTCAACATGAGAGTTCTTCTGTGTGGAGTTCCCTGCATGCTGGTAGGTCAAAATTAATTTTCTCCTTTTGATGAATTTGCTTGCAGTAGTACATCTTCACATTTTTTTACTATTGCCGTTTTCCTTTTATTCTCTTCCCACCCCCCGGCAAAAAAGGAGACTTGCTTATTGGATCATTGGAGGACGGACTCAATGCTCTCCTGTGTACAGAAGTAAGTTTTTCTTGTTTGGGTCGGTTATCATTTTCTTCCTCTCTGTATTCTAGATCACTCCATTTTCTGTTGGAAATGTAAAAGAGATAGGCTCTAGTTTGTATCCCGGTAAGGTTCTGTGGGCTTTTCCTTAACCAGATGCGTCATATTAAATTCCGCTTTGAAGATAATATAAGCTCAAATGTAGAGTGATGTTGTCATTATTAAAGAACATAGTAAAGTCCACATTGCATCATCCAACATTTTGACTCTATGTAATCAACATAGATCTAGTGTTTTATTCATTACTCAAGATATGCGTGGACCAATTTAGAACTAGATTCACCTCCCTTCTTGATCCTGAATGAGACAATACTACTCTTATGATTGAATTCGACATGACTGTCAAGTGACAGTGGTGAAACATGTTGCCAAATAATTGGCATTTTACATAACGGATCTACTTAAAAGTATATAGCTTCAGCAAGTTAGTTGTTTACTTTACTATCTGCTATTGTAGCCATTATGTCACTGTCTGTGTATTTTAGTGTATTGGAATTTTCTTTAATTGGTTACTTTAATTTTTTTGCTTTCCCTTTATGGCTTTTCTACAGATACGTGGATGTAAACTTCACAACCGGACAAGGTAACTTCATGGTTTTCTGAGTTGATATATCGCATGCGTATGCCTCTTGTATTGTAATATTGAGTGGATGATTATCGGTTGACTGGCGTATAATTGGTAACTGTTAATTGTATCCACATGAACACTTACTCATCGGAGTTTTACAATATTTTGTTACTTTGTAGTTTATTCTATTTGTTAATTTCTCTTTTTGTTGTTATATAGTGCTATACCACACCAGGCAGGGACATTCTCACGTGGTGTGGTGACCATGCGTTGTGATATATCCACATGTAGTTCTGCTCATATATCACTCTTGGTGTCTGGTAGCGCAGATACATGCTTTAATGATCAGGCAAGGGTGAACAATGTTGTTAGGATTTGATATTCCATATATGGGTTATTTTGAATTTTTACTCACCCATGAACATCTCTTTCCTCCTTTCTAATCAGCTTTTGGAGAACTATATAAAAAAGGAGCTGATTGAGAAGAGTCAACTAGTTCAGGCATCACCTAATTGTGAACAAAGCAACTTACCTTCCTCCGAGCCTCGAAGGTCAGCCTCGATAGCTTCTGGGGCTAGTGTATTTTGAAGTTTGCTTGCAGGTCCCTACATGGGCTTCACTGGTCAGTCTCTCAAGGCTTCTTCTGTTTCTTATAGTATTACACACACGCGCGCTGATAATTATAGTTGGGAGGGAGGGAAAGAGAGACAGAGAGGGTTTTTTTTTTGGGGAGGGGGGGGATGAGAGATAGACAGAGGGCAAGATAGGACGAGATTCAACACTCAATTCTTATTCAATAATTCCAGGTGGTCTGATTGCAATAGCCTTGACTCCTTATATAGCCTGCTAAAATCCTAACTACCTATTATAATGTTTACTAACTACCCAACTAACATCCTCTTATTATATTTACATGACACACACACACACAAAATATTTAATCATGTTGGTTCTTTGATACCTTATCCTCCTCTTTTGTGTCTTTCTTTACTGTTAATATTATTCTTCTTTATATCTCTAAGAGATCATAATGTTGCTTTTTGTAACTTTGTATCACCACAATGTGGTGAAAAAGAACCTGTACGTTAAATTGGTTTGATCCTCGCAGCTAGCATATTGATGTTAACATGATCCTTGATGGAGTGTGTTTTGATATGGGATATTATCTTTTGACCTAGAGCTTCTTGAATTTTTTTCTCAGGTTCTGAGACAGCTTGCACCAGAAGTGTCGTACCGCAGCCTGGTTATGCTGGGAGTAGCCAGTGTTCAAGGATTGCCTGTTGCATCATTTAAAAAAGTTGATGCGGAACGTCTCCTTTACTTTTGTTCAAGGCAGTCAGAAAAAAATTGCCTTAATGACTCCATTTCTGTTGGGCATCCTAGTTGGCTGATACCTCCACCACCTACTCGAAAAAGAACAGAGCCTTTCTTTGGAATAAAGTCTTTCAATTCTTGTAGCCTTCAAGACAGTTATAGTGGTAACAATAGACAGAAATTGAACATTGCTGCAATGAGACCAATCCCTCAATCACATCGTCAGAAGATTCAACCTTTTTCTGGATTGTCTGAGGGGGAGAGGTTTGATGGAGAACGTGGAAAATCAAATCTGCCAATGGCTCCAACAAAGCATAATGGTATAGGCTCTAATCCAGTCACAAATAGGAAATCTTCGTCAACTTCCTTTCAGGCTCAGCAGATCGTCACATTAAATCCACTACCAATGAAGAAGCATGGTTGTGACAGAGCTCCAATACGGACCTGTTCAGAGGTAAGTTGTTCAGTTTCCGCTTCATATTTTTTAACCTTTGCTTCTTCTTCTTTTTTTTTTTTTTTTTTGCTATTCTTATTGTTATCCTAATACCCAGTCTGAGATATATCATTGCTTGATGCAATTTAGTTCCTAGTCAAGAATTGTAGGTGTTAGCTATTTTCCTTCTAACTGTGATCCACTTTCTGGCAGGAGGAATTCTTGAGGGATGTAATGCAGTTTCTTATCCTTCGTGGGCATTCTCGGCTAATTCCACAGGGTGGTCTTTCTGAATTCCCTGAAGCCATTCTGAATGCTAAACGCCTAGATCTTTTAACTTGTACAGAGAGGTAAATCATTGAAACTACATGGCCATGGAAGCCAAGAAACTGCTTTTAACGAACTTACATATTATTTCAGGTGGTATCTAGAGGAGGGTTTCATGTTGGGAATGGCATCAATTGGAAAGGGCAAGTTTTCTCAAAGATGCGAAATCACACTTTGACTAATAGAATGACAGTATGAAACCATATCTCTCTCTCGCTGTTTTTTTTAATCTCTGGTTCTTTGTGAGAAATTACATGAAAATGAATATTCTCTCAGATTCTTGTGTGGATCACTTTCTAGAAACTGTCCTAGAATTTTACTTTAAAGAAACTCCCCTCCTCAAATGTACAAGTCTCTTGGGGGAAACACAGCAATGCTTTATTTTCCATTGTTTTTACACTTTTGTTTGTGAATAATGCAATCATACATAGTATCCGTTATCTCTTTCTTTATGTAAAGCATTCATATATTTATCTTAATTGGCAACTGCAATACTGTATATGGAACTTTGGCTGGAAGCTGCTTTCTTCTTCTTTAGTGCTAATTTATAATTTCCATGGGAAGAAGAAAAGACTGACTTCTGAGCAGTAAATTATTTGGTAATCAAATAATTCGTGAGGTGTCATTATTTGCGGAGCTCCATTAAATGCCATTATTTATATTAGACACTCCCCCGTAGATCAGTGAATGCTGACATAGTATATCAGACAATTTATGTGCTCTTTGAACTATAATCTCCTAGAGTGGAAGCTATATTGCATGATCCATAGACCCAACGGTTATGAGGCAATTATGTTGCTTCAGTGCCTTTGAGCCCAATATGTAGTCTAAGAATGGCTTTTGGTTATTGCATGTATCTTCATGAAATGAAAAATAAGACAATTACTTGGAAGAAAATCCTTCCGTTTAGTTTCTCTGAGCTTTATGCACAAATTGAGGAAAGCAATATCCTGTTATGGTTGTATTTTGCATGGCATCTTCATTGCTTACTACTACTTGGTATTTTTAATACCATCTTGGATCCTTCATACAGTGAAATCATGGAAGCTAATCATTTCCCTTTTGCTTTCAGGGTGTTGGCAATACACTTAAAAGACATTATGAAACTTATCTTCTAGAGTATGAACTGGCTCATGATGACGTAGACGGAGAGTGCTGCTTGTTGTGCCGCAGGTCTTTCTTGCTCTTATTAACTATTAGATATTGAAAAATAAATTAATGTTTTAATTGCAGAGTTCTCTAAATTTGATCTGATTGACTATCAATTACCTCTCATTTGGGGCAACAGTAGCGCAGCTGGTGATTGGGTGAATTGTGGGATATGCGGTGAGTGGGCTCACTTTGGCTGTGATAGGCGTCAAGGACTTGGCGCATTTAAGGTATCATTAGAATTTGACTTTTAAGTGAATGCTAAGTTTGTGAAATTAATTGCATGTTTAAGTCCCTTCGAAGAGCATGATTTTTACCCTCATATTTTCCATATCACTAGTAATTTGACATTAGCGCATTGAGGAAGAGTATAGTTTTAGCCTCTACCCAAAACTCTTGCTTTTGTTTTCGGTTTTCTGAAGGGATATCAGCAACTGTAGCTGTTCCTCTTGAATGATAATGAAACAAATTAAGAGAAGGATTAACCGGGTTTGAAAAATTGAAGTAGGAGCAAGTAAAGAAGGGGATGTGTGGTACATGAAAACTTTAATTTTCCAAGTACTTGGAATCCTATTCACGAGATATTTTGATCACAAGAGGCACAAAAAACTTATAATCTACGCATATCCCGGAGAATACTGTTTTTTAAAGTTATATCAATATTTTATAGAAGTTTGCAATTGCTTGGAAAAACAGGGTGTCCACGTATCAAACTCCACCTAATCGAATTCCATTTCCCATTATGAACTTTACTGTCGCTGTGCATTCTTGTTTTCTTTAGTTTCGTAATGATTTCTCAAACATAGCTCCAAAATATAGCATATGAGACAAACCGAGACCGAGGTAGTAAAAACTTTCTTTGTTATTTTTAACGTATGCATGTTGAATGGCAGGACTATGCTAAAACTGATGGGCTAGAGTACGTTTGCCCACATTGCAGCATCTCAAATTTCAGAAAGAAATCCCAGAAAACTTCAAACGGATATTAACGGGCCAAGAGTGCTTCTCTTCTCCGAGAATCTTATCTCTCTCATAAACACACACTCAATTGATGAGGCGGGTTTTCACGAATGTAATTATTTTTTTATCGTTTACCCATTGCGCATATTATGGTCAGACAGGGCAGCCAAAGTTTTTGAGCATCACTAGTATGTAGAGAAAGAAAGCCTTGAATAGGATTGTAGCATGAGTATTTTTCCTCAACTGAATTGATTTAGTTACTTATTTAGATGTAAAGAATGTTGATATACTTCATTTAGTGAAGTTATTGATTTAGTTCTCTTTCGACATCATTGTCATGCTGCAATTTTCGAAGGCTCAAAGGTTTGCCAAGTTTGCCTGGATTTCGAACTAATCATTCTTGTCTTGTAACCCTGAGTATAATTAATGTTCATTCCATATTTGTCATTTACTGTCTAAAATGTTGTACATGTGCCTTGACGACTGACCCTGAGTATAACTAATAAAAAATTCAATATTTCATCATATTCTGATGGAAATTTCATTGGTTTCATGTCAACTGGTACGAAAATTTGGGGGGATAATATATTGAAGATTGTAGATATTTAGTGTGTTACATTTCCCTACTCTCTGGGTAACAATCAAAAAGATATTTAGAAACCTAACCAACTAGAAAATTACAGGTGTTAATCAGAAGTGAAAGGATACATAAATAATTCAGATTACATCGATTTGGTATTCTCAATTTGATCTTATTCAATGGTGGGAGAATATCAAGGAAAGGCCGATAAAATAATTTAATATTAAATAAGAATTTGAATGGATTGAATGCTTGTTAAAATTTAAACTTTCACTTATCATTTGTTAATCTTTACTTGTTTCAAGTCTTTCTCTGATAGATCTTGTATTGATATTCTTCCTTAAATTATTTCACACACGAATCAACAGATAATGGGATTAAAATTGTGCTTTCCACTCGTTGTAATGAAGAATTTCTCTGTAATGAAAAAGCTAACGAACAAGCTTCGTTTTCCATTCCGATTCCTCATGGCATTATTTACGCATGTTTACGAGGATGACTTTATGATGCTAGCCCCGCAGGTGTGACAGCGCTCAAGATTTATGCATGAACTTTAGCTTTACCGGCAACAAATTCAAAACATAATTATTGTATATATATTATTTTTTTATAACGAATTGTATATCTATATATATATATATATATATTCTAAAATATAATAGACGTGAATGTAAGGAGAGTTTTTGGATCAATTCTCCATCAAAGCCCATTTGAGCCTGCTTGCATGCTCAAAAAGAACCCAAGAAGCAGGGACCGAAAAAACTTATCAGACTCATTTACTATGTACAATCCAACTCCGATTTAAAAAAAAAAAATCCAAGTCCGATAACACATAATTTTTACAAGGAACAAGGGGGGGGGGGGGAGCATTATTTGCGGTTGAATTATGATATACGTATCTTGGTTTATTGTGGGAAAGGGAAAGGGGTCCCTTGACCCACGGTATGACTGATTGGCACAGTAGATACCAACGACAATAAATTAGTAAATGAAACTATACACTTCAGGAGTCATAAATGTGACGTACGCATATACAGAACCACAAATTTTCGATGCACCTTCACATGTTGACAGCATGACTGCTGCCGTATGCAACTGGAAGTGGACCTAATGAATCAAACTGGAATATAGTTCTTGAAGAGAGGCGTACAATGGTTCAGCTGCCTTTGGTCTGGCCACCAATCCAAGTAGAATATCAGTCGTAGTGAGATAAGGATCGCCATAAAAGCGCAGGTTGGCTTCCATCCTGGTGGCAACAATATTACCTTCCAAGGACACTCCCACGAATGCACCTACAGTGTGGCAAACATTGGTCATACTTTCAAACTTCACTCTACCTAAAGAACAAAAAAGACAGAAATGATACACAGAGAACAAGGAAATGATATAGAAATGAAGGCGCATTCTTCCAAATTAATGGGATGAAATAATATCTTCTGGACGATGTTGATTCAATTGCATCAGTTTCTAAAACCAAGACTACATAAGTAAATTCAATAGCGTCACCCTTGTACGAGGGCCGGCTCTCACTTTTCTATTGTAATAAATGGTATCTAACAACAGATCTACAACCCCCTTTTGCCAAAAAAAGAAAATGATAAAATAAACGCTCTGGAAACACAATTTCACACATCCTCATTATGTAATCTTGAAAATTAAACAGTAGACTATGCTGGACTCTAAGGGGACAGTCATTTCGAAACCCTCCTCCCCCAAGGAAAAATAAGAGAAAAATATAATACATACAAACAAGGAGAGCATGTTATATTTCAGAATTCTGAAATAACAAGGCAAATGCTGGATCATTTGTAACACACCCAAAATATATATATATATATATATATTTGTAGGTTTAGCAAATTCAAACACTACTTCTAATGAAATTAAGCCATAAACATTATATGTCCCAATAAAGCTATAAGAAAACGCACAATCCACATTACTCCACACTCCAAAGTTCAAGTTTCATAGGAGCTTTCATACCTAGGTAGTGACATAGGGTCATAGGCACCAGCCCAGTAACTATATTACAACCTTGACTGACTGGTACATTAATTTTCAAATCATTTAACCAAGTTGAAAGCAACAGTACAAACTAACATCACAAAGCAGTTCAAATATGCCCATGCATTTAAATGAAACACTTGTGATAAATCCCCTTGGTTTTTCATGCAATATGAGGTCCATCCATGTGCAACAAAATTTCACAATAAGCTACCTTTACTACAACTGTAGGTGTAACACATTCCAGAACCTCTGTCACCAGCTCGAATATCTGCTTCCAGCACTCTTCCAAGAGGCCCTGCAGCAGCACTACAACCAGCACCAAGAGAAAAGTGCATGCGACTGCAGAATGTCTTCACAGCTTTCATATCATGAAGAACAATTATAAAATCCATGAGTTCTCCACCAATCTGGATACACAGGATAAGCATAGATTCATCAGTGAGGAATAAAGACATCACCAGATCAAGACCCACTTGTACCTGAGACAGAGTGATCAAATTAATCTATCGATTCCCTGTTCAAAGGGTGATATTTCCCCAGATTTATAGAGATACAAATTCTTACTACCAATGCAAGAGAAAGATGCAAACAAGAATTCCAAAATAATATTAAATGTCCAAGCATATTGGGAAACAAGTAACTCTTAAACATATTCCATGGCTCCACGTCCATCTTTCTACTTACATCCTTCATCTTCCATTAAATCAGAGTGATGATAGGCAGAGGTGTGAAGAAATAACTGTAACCCAGCAAATTATTAAACATGCAACATTTCATCACCTGAGCACCCCATCCTAAACCCAGGGAGAATAGGGCTGATGGTGCAGACCACGACCCATCTGATCTCCGAGCAACAACCAGACCAGTACCAAGTTTGTACGAGACCAGCGCACCAGCTTTGGCAACTGTTAAAATTGCTAAGCCCTTGGCTTCTCTGAGAATGGCTAAGGGAATAGACCTCTCAGGATTAGATCTAGCCACCTGTACATTTCAATATTACAAAATAATTTACATAAAAAGGAAAGACAACCTTTTAAAAATGTCAGGTACAAAACAATTCAGAAAGGTAAAGTCCAAAATATTAGTATTATCACCGAAAACATCAACTATAAAATTGCTCATAATTACCAGCTCAATACAAAATAAATTCATATAAAAAACGAACCTGACAGTAGCTTCTCAATGTATTTGATGCTTTATATATATCATGTTCCATACACAAACCAATAGGGAGATTAAGCCACCCTCTAGAACAAGTCCAGTCCATCACATCATGCTTTGCTACCTGCACGGCATTGCTAATGGTGTTGACAAGAACACCCTGTAAAGGATCAAGCCTATCATAGCAGGCATCGCACACCCTCTGCGGATTCCTTTCCCTAAACTTAACTGGTAACAAACACCGCCCCTTTGAACAAGCTCGACAAAAAATACCCCCACAAAAACGGCAATGATGTCTTCCACGAGTGAGTGCAGTAAATGGTGCAGTACATTGCATACAAACGGTAGCAGAACTGTCTGGAAGCCACTCAGGGGGGTCAGACTCCAACACCTCTTTGTAGGCACTATAATTAATTCCAGCCGGCTCAAAAAGAGGCGGTGCACTTGGTGTGTAGACTGAAGAGTGTAGGACAGCATCTCCATTCTTTCCAGAACCAAGAAATGAGACATTAGAAATTGAGAATTGCTGATTTGAACTAATGCTTGGACCTCTATTCCGTCCAGTCAAAATTGCAACAATCCCACCGAGCACATTCTTCAAGTTCACCTCTGGAGGGATGTTAGAGGGTTCAATACTACATGGATCTTCACTTGATTCATAACCTCCGTCATACAAATCCTCACTTTCAGAGGGAAACTGGTACAGAAACTCTTGCTTTGAAGACTTTGAGCTACTCGTACAAGAGTTTGGCGCCTTCCAAGTAGACTCAGCATAATGACTATTGCCATCATAGTGGAATTCAGAGTTCCCCTTTTCTACATTCGAAAGTGAAGAGTACGTAACTTTACCCTGGGAGGCTGTCATTGACTAGACTGCATATATAAGATAGCAATCAACAAGAAGATACAGAACAGCGATTTGAAATTCCAAGCTACAATCTTCGTCGAAAATACAAGAGATAGAGCATACCCAAAGAAAACAACTACCAAGTAAATTAAATTAAATTTAAATAAAACTTGTATATATAGCTCATCAATTATATACGTAAGGAAACAAAATTCAAATAAATAGACACTAGCAATTTCCGATAACAATCAAAACAGAAAATAATACTTCAAGCCCAATATAACCATATTTTCATACATAAAGGCATTCATCAGGATTAAATAACATGAGAGCATAAATATACCGAAAAAAGAGAAGTTCGTGAAGTCGAGGAATTAGGGTTTTTAATGGATAACCCAGAAAGGGATCAAAGCATGAACAAGGAAATCAAGGAACGAAAATATCCTTGGTAGAAGTAAGCTCAGGAGGATTATTCATTATTCAATTAAACCAATCCTGAATCGGGTTCCACGAAACCAAAACGTAGAATGGTGATGAGGGCCGCGAGTCGAGATTACTACGAAATCTGGGGAATATCTTGGAAAATTGAATACGTTAATGCCAAGACCAGGGAGCCAAGCCAACCAATAATCCAAATGGTTCTGAAGTCGCTTTAGCATCAACGACACCGTTTTTTTATTTTGGGCTAAAGTCCATGTCCATTTAAAAGAAAAAAAAAACGTATAGTATTTCTTATTTAAACTTTTGTGATATAGTTCCATATTATAAAATCAAATCAAACAAACAGTTAATATTTATCACGCTTTGTATTATAATTAATTTATTATATCTATCAATAATATATCATTATATATTAATAATAAATTTTTATAAATTTTTAAATTTTTAATGATAAATCCTTTACATATTAATAATAAATTATTTATATATCAACACAAGGTTGTAAGCAAACTACACTCCCTAATTTTTCTTCTTTTTAAATACATATTTTTTTTTCCCAGTGAGCCAATTTATCCTTCTTTTTTGGTCGGCGTGCATACTCTCCCACTAACCATTTTACCATTATTAAATTGGATAATTAATATTTTTAAATTTTAAAAAATATTTGACTTTTCAATTTATGCCATGCCAATGCTAAAAAGATTAAAACAACCCACAAATCGTGCTTTAATTTTAAGAAAAAATTATGCGCTTTGAACAAAGTCTAAAATAAATTATATTGTTGATAATTTATAATCAGGGCAACTTTTAAACATTTGATATAATATATTATATTTAAATTAATAGTAATACCAAGTTTGCTTAACTTGGCCACATGCCGAGTATCCTATTAAAATAAATAAAACACGCCAAGCCCCCTTTTCATGGAGTTAATGACTATGCAAATAATAGTTTATCTTTTAATAATAATTAACATATCCGTGCATATAATTTTTAATAACTTATCAGCTTCCATTAAACACTGTTAAACTTACTAAACTCGAGCTTCCCGGATGCTGTCCGAAATTTTTAATTGAAGATTACAAGAACTGAATGCACAAGGACAACCTAACCCTATCAAACATTGACCCCCTTCATTATTACCCGTTCGTCTGAGATTTTTTTTATTCCCCAGCCATGGTATATTTCGTTACGCCTCATCAGCGCACTTGCGGAAAAGAGTGCCAAGTCATCTAACAATAACTATACAACAACAACAAGCCTTTATCCCACTAGATAGGGTTGGCTACATGAATTGTAAGACGCCATTATACTCTATCATTTATCAAGTTTTTAGGAATATTATTAATTAACAGATCGCGTTCAATAACCATCTAGCAATAGCTATGTTCATCAAAATAGTAACTTCTAAGAAAATAGTGTAAAGTGAGAAGGAAACAAAACAGGAATGTGATATCTAGATAATGCATCATAGATTCATCATCTTCAGGCAGAAATGACCATTTCATTCTATAAATATTACAGTGCGTTTATAAACTAATACTCATATTCGGAGCTTCTTTCCAGGCTGGATCTCGTCATCAAAATGGTGGCCAGCCTCACCATTCGCCTCCTTTTCCATCTTCTTTCTGGCAAGTATCTTGTTGATTTTATGCAGCTCGTTGTTGAGCTTCTGATCCTTGTTTTGCTTCCGTGTCTTCCGACCGTCTTGCATCTTTACACCAAATTGGAATGCAGCCTTTGGCATTGCCTCCTTCTGTTCATTGTAAGTAGCCCATTCCTCTTCTGTTTCAAAGTCCCATCGATGAAGACGACCCTTGGCCTATTAAATGGAAATTTCAAATTTTTGACTATCAGCATACGGCTCAGTGATAAAGCATATCTTGAGGAGAAAAGAATATCCAATACACATTAACCATTTTTATTTATACCCCACTCAAAATCCACATAAAAGCAAATTCTGCGTCCTCATAAACAAAACATATTATACTGTTAAGATAGTACTCACCCTTCCTCCCATATCCATTTTGGACAAGTCATCTTCGTCATCACTGTCAACTATCTCACGATTATACTCTTGATATCCTGGATAACATTCAGAATAACTCTCAGAGATGAAGTTGGGATCTTTTTCACGAGCATCTTTCTCCCTCAACTGTTGAAGTCTCTGATCATCTCGCTTGAAAACTGATCCTAAACCTCGATCCTTCTCTTCTTGAGTCATAAAGCGTGGATCTTGGGGAATATTTAAACCCGCTTGCAAATCAAAAGCCTGCATATTTGGCTGAAGGTATTGGTCTGGGTAAGCCAGTTGTTCTGCGTACTGGTACTCCTGCCAGTCTCCTTGGTAGCCACTGGCCAAGGCTTGTGCTTGCATTACATCATACCCATTCTGAGATTGCATAATCAGATCAAAGAGGGTAGAGAAACTCATATCAAGATATTATTCAAAGAAGCAAAATTTATTACATGAAGAGTAATAATTTTATACTAGTTCTGAGTTCATCTTGAAAATTTAGGAAGGAAATGAATGTGTAACAGGAATGGAGTTGGTGTACATCTTTTTTATGCATTTCTTTGCACATCTCATTTTTTATTTATGATGAGATGTAGAAAATGGGAAAAGAAGTGCATGGTATAACAAGAGATGCACAAGGAAATGTACACCAAAGAAAAAGTGCATCAGATCCATTCCCAGTGTGTAACAAGGCAAAATTTTTCAAGTAACATTCCAATAGGAAGTCCAACAATTAAAAAAAAAAAAAAAAACCATCAGGAAGACCAACTTACTGCTTCTTGCCATCCATGTGGCACAACAGAAGGTGGGACAGGACCATAACTAGGCTCGGTGAAATATGAAGGTTTTTCCTTGTTCCTAGGAGACTCTTCCATGTCCTCTGAAAGAGGGCTTTGGCTCAAGTCTTTACCAGGAACATCGTAGTCAACACCATCCCCAACAAAAATGTCATCCTCTCCTGCTCTTGCAACAG
Source organism: Prosopis cineraria (assembly GCF_029017545.1). Taxonomy (NCBI): domain Eukaryota; kingdom Viridiplantae; phylum Streptophyta; class Magnoliopsida; order Fabales; family Fabaceae; genus Prosopis; species Prosopis cineraria. Next base: position 13,690 of record NW_026556661.1, read on the forward strand.
CTGGGCCTTGTTTCTCTCTTGAATTAAGAGAACTCTTTTTGAAAGGAGGAGGAGGTGGTGGGATAAATTCTCTTTCAGTTTGATTCTTCGCCCCCCCACCTTCACTCTTTGACGGCTTATCCTCTTCATCATATCCATTGCCAGCAGCCAAACTCTTTCCTGTGTTTTTTTTAAAGGATAGAGGCAGAAACCAATTATAACTTAAAAATACCAGCAAGGCAATATGAAAAAAATACAGAGATCAACATTCTTTACAAAAGAAAGGTGTAATTTATTTTATAATTCATTTGACAACATTTGCAAATATAAATATTCAACAAAATCAAGCACCTAGATGATAACATCCAAAACTCCCACATGATCTGTCAAGTGCGTTAGTTACCTTTCACATCTTTTTCCTTCTTTTTCTTCTTTAGAACCTTCCCAGAAGAGCCAAGACGAAGATATGACATGATTTTAGCAATCCTATCTAGAACTGATCCATCAACATTTACTGTAACCATTTCCTGTACAGAATAAAAGCAAAGTACATAAAGCAACATATATTAGAGAAGTTAACCAACTGAAAGAACAAAAGGTCATCAAGAACACAGCAAGATCATAAACCTCTGGCACTGGACAGTCAGCTTTACTCCGGTGCAAGGTAGTCGGAATATCATGATAATATCCACCTTCCTAGCAAACCAAAAGGGACATTTAAGTCAATAAAGTGTCTCCTAGAGAACACAAAATGAGGTTATAGAAGGACCATGACTGTTTCAACCAGTCTGAAGCTGAGTTTTACACATGAAACACCTTATTCTTAGTATGCCAGTTCTGTGGGGAACATGACAACGTTCCCGTCATTATTTTGAGCATTATCAAACCCCCAAACTTTTTAGAAGTCAAAAATCAAAATGATAAGGCATGCAAAATGCAGGACTAGCTACAGTCCTGAGACATTGAAAAACTAACGTTCAAGATGATGATTTGCATTGGACAAACTACAATATTAACAAAGTATAGGCACAAGGAGGACAGAACATCAGAAAAAGAGAGCTACAGAGAGGAAGATGGACAGAAAGATTACCATTGATCAACATGCTCAAACCAATAAATAAATGCTACACGATACATATGACATACTAGCTTCTATTGCACAAGTTAGAATTTAGCATCCTAGAAGAATATCATTGGAAGCAAAAAAGAGGGGGGATTTGGGAATTAAGGATCTTGAATGCCAAAATAAGGCTTTCATCATGAAGCTTTGCGAGACCATCCTAACTAATCCAGATACTCTTTGGGGACAATGCCTGCAAGCCAAGTATGATTATGGTCTGGAAGGCAATTGTTGAGATCTATGATTCTTTCCTCTTAGGGGTTGGTAAAAAAAATCAATTGTGGGAACAACACTAAGTTTTGGTGGGATCTCTAGACCCCCTTGGATAAAACCCTCCTTCTTGTCGATAGAAATCTTGAGCTCATCAATCCAAAGGATGCCATCAGCCAATTTGCTCTCCCTTCAAGCGAATGGAATCTTCAGGAGTGGCATCGCTTTTTACCTCCTAATGCCATTCAAACACTCAAGGTCATAAAAGCTCCTTGTAATGCCCAACAAGACTTACTTTGGTGCAGAGCAGCATCTGATGGCAGGTTCTCAGTCAAATCTGCGTACACTTTCATCACTAGTTGGACAGGTAGAAGTGTTGATCCTGTGTTAGGTAAGATCAAGCATTGGCAAGTTCATAAGGGAGTTGAATTGTTTAATTGGGAAACTGTCCATGAGAGATTAACCACCAACTCAATTAGAGCCAAGAGAGGCTTCTCTAATACTAATGAATGCCCTTTTGAGTGCCATTGTGAGGAAAGTGTGATACACCTTCTCCGAGATTGTGAGCAAGTAAAATTAGTATGGAAGGCGCTTATTAATCCTAATCATATATTTGCTTTTTTCTCTTTTGATTTGTAGGCTTGGATTAAGTGGAACATTACTCACAACCTGGGGAACAAACATGTTAGCAGATGGCCATGGCATAAAACCTTCAATACTATCTGCTTGTTACTTTGTACGCAAAGATGTAAGCATGTCTTCAAAGGGAAAAGCTCACAACCAAATGAAATGGTCTACAGCTGGCCACGCCAACTCATTGAGGATGTCTGTAATAACAGGTTCAAGCACCAAATCTTCAATAATTCCTCACCCTCGCTGGATCTATGGACTCCTCCTCCCCCCGAAACAGCGAGAATTGATGTTGATGGATCGGTCAGGAACATGCAAGTGGCCTGTGGCGATGTCATCAAAAAATGCTAACGGTGAGTGGATCCTTGGTTTCAAGAGAAATCTGGAATCATTTCCTCCTGCTGCAGCCAAGATTCTTGCTGTCAATATAGGACTTGAAGTGTGTAAGGCACATAACTTCACCAAGATTCACTTATACTCATTCATTGGAAGTAGCAAATATTCTATCAAAGAATAGTGGCTTGGATCATCCTTTTAGATTAGAGATTGAAGATACCAGAGCACTGTTATACGGTGAGTGGGAGATCAAAATTCACCACAGCAAATAGGAAGCACTCTGATGTGCAGACTAACTTGCTAATGAAGCCCAAGGAAATTGTTTTGATACTATTTTGATTCCATCTGTACCTGAAAGCTGCTTAGGTATGGTTAGAGATTATTTTCATCATTTCTACGATAGACATGGCCAGTGAGGCCTAACTCTGTTCCTTTTCATTTTCTCAAGCTTTGATTGCCCTCTTATTCCAAAAAAAAAAAAACAAGAAGAAGAAAAGAATTTATTCCACAGAAAGAAAGCAGGAAGCAAGCCAAAGTCACAAGGAGATCAGCAGATTGCCAAGTGCACATTTTTCATGGCAAACATGCTCACTTGCATACAAGGAGCTAGACACAAAGTAAATTGAAGCATAAACAGATAGCAGCATATATTAGCAAGGCTTGAAAACAAATTAACCTAGAATCACTGAAGATGGTTAACAGTTATGAAATTCCAATAAAACCAGAAATATAAGGAAAGGAATATTCTCACCATGTTAAAAATAAATGACATCCGACCAGGTAGAAACATTTCATTTGTTTTCAAGATAGTCTGGGGTTTGACTATCCACCGATAAACAGACTGAAAGAAGAAGGAAAGGAATCAACGTCAGCTTACTAAGCTTAAATATAAAATATTACTACACAAAAATATTCTCAAGCTCCAATTTTACACAAAAAGGAGGGGAGAAAACCTTTGCAGTTGATGTGCGAATTGATACTTGCTGGTCTTCCTTTGATGCTCTGTGAGCAAAATCAAAGTCATGTATCAAAACTTAATACATTGATTACTAAAATCAATCAACGATATAAATATGCTTTTAATTAACAGCACAAAATGAAAAACCATAACAACCAACGATCCTGATCACACAAAATTACCTAGGTTTCCCATCAACATCATCCCCTGTATCTGGCTTCTTATCAATCTCACTTCTTACTTTATTCAGCAAAGCATAATCTAGCCCTTTAACCAAATGTGTGTGCTCAACATCACCTGACAAACATCAATAAAGCAAAATCCAAATCCTCCTCAGTTGATAGCATAAATAATGAAGGTTTTATTCTTTAGGCTACATTAAGAACTTTTCACATTAATATTGACTTATACATGACCAGGGCAACAATATCATTATAACAATTCAAAGGACCCGACATGCAGGATTCCCATGTATCAGAGATCTACTCAAAACTTTATTCTAGTAACCCACAAGTCTTGCGCACCAGTTATGATGTTAAGACCTTAGCGATGCTAATTAGTGAAGGTGGTATGAAACTTTAGATTATCTTCTTTTCTGGGGCAAGGGGAGGACTCAATAAAACTATAGGAAAATACAAACCTCCAAGGTACTTGCTCTTCTCAATGGATAACTTGTGTGCATCAGCTGACCTGCAAAAAGTAGTTAAACTGTCAGAGAAGAGCATGCAATGGCAAAGTGTAGGAAAACACAAAAATCTTTTTTTCTTGGGGGTGGGGGAGGTTATATTGAAGGGAGGAAGGGGATCCAAACTACAAAGACAACAACACATGTTACCACAAATACAATAGATAATGGTAGAAACCTTACCGTAGATCAACAGTACCAGGAGGAGCAACTGCATGAAGTCCCAAGTCAGTTGTTTCATAGTCAGGATTTTGGTCTTCTCTTCGCTCTTTAGCTCGGTCTCTATATTTCGGTGGTTCCGGTTCTTCTAGTTTCTCTTCCCTTTGACATTTCCAATATCAAAATCACAAAATGATCACATACCATTTAAATATCCCGAAATCCTTCCATCCAATACATACATATCCACACCTGGTTTTATCCCCCCAATAAATGCGAAGCAAATACACACATACAACTGTATAAACATGGACTCATTTGTCGTTGCAATTTTTTCATCACCACTTCAAGAAAGTTGCCGTCAAAACAAATCGCGTTGAAATCAGTCCCTACACAATGGGTACTCCAATGACATGGGAAATTATATCATGAACGGAGTAACCACCTTAAGACAACAAAAAGAGCCGGAGATATGCTCCCTTTGCCAAAAAAGGTACAGAACTTAGAAAAAGAACAATTAAGCTCCTTCATAGTAACTTACATTCTAATACCTTAATACTCACCAACTAACGAGAAAAATCCTCATATTGGAGAGTATCCCATGAAATCAAGCAGAGCCCAAGTGATTCATAGCCAAATCATGCTAATAACAGGTTAAAATCAAACAAAAACAAATTGAAAGTAACTTACTTGCGACGGATAGCTTTCTCCTTGTAATTTCTCTTCGACGTCGTCATTTGAAAAGCAATCTACACTCTTACAACAAATTTTGATGTGTATCTTCCTTGAATCACGAAATCAAAGGTGAAATTTCCAATCCAATGTGTAAACCTGCATATTATTCCCAACGGAGGTTTGCTGGTTAGGGCTTTGTGCTGGAAAACGCAAAGGGGAACCACCGGGAAACAAAGAAAGACTACGACAAATATCAAATTACAGTAATGTCCTCCTCTGGATAAATTTTAAATTTGGATATTTTATCTTAATATTAGACACACACACACACACTATATTGATCCTACTGCAAAATAAACCCTGTGCTTTTTTTTCCAACAAAAAGTTTAATAAGTGCATAACCCGGGGATCTGGGAAACAGGTTGGGCCGATCAGATTGGCTCATTTAATCTTAGGGCAGAGCTCAAAGTTAAAACCTTCACACTTCGTTCAGGCTTAAATAGGCCAGTTCAAATGGACATGGGTTTTTTCGCCCCCCTCCTACCACCCATTCTCTTAACTTGATCGTTGAATCAGTGTGGCTTTTCAAAATTGTTTTTAATGGGAGCAAAATTTTACGCTTTTCAAAATTTTAAATCAGTATTATTGTGTCAATCATGCATTGATCTTGGTAAATCTTCAAAACTCAACTAACTTAAACAGAAAACTATTTGAATACAAATTATTAAAATAATATATAAATATTTTGATGGACCAAATATTTAAATACTTTATAAACAAACATTTATAGATGAGAAATAATAAAAAAAATAAAAATTGTACAAAAAAATTAAAAATTATAGACAATGATATAAAAATTATAAAAAATATCAAAAAAATTTGTCATTTTCAAATTAACTAATAATTAAAGTTAATTTTTTAATAATAGTAGATGTCAAATTGCACTATTTTTAAAAGTTGAAGGAAAATATTATATAAAAAATAAGTTTAGAGTTTCAAACACTTCTGAACCTATAGTTTAGGTATCAATTTACCCATTGACCCTTTGAATTTTTTTATTAAAATAAACATGGCATTATTTGTAAAAATAAACGTTATTATATTTTTTTTCAAACTAGTTAACATTTTATTATTGTGTTTTAAATTAAAATTATAAAAATAATGATAAAATCTCATCAAAATATATAAATGACAATAAAATCTCTTAAAATATTATAATTTCTTTAAAATTTTTGGGTATCTTTTTGACATTAATGATTTTAGGTTAAAGATTAAATTACCTCTTGTTTAAAATAAAAATTATAACTCTAGTTCTATTTTCTCAGTCACAACTTTTGTTTGAGTAATTCTGATTTTTATCTTATAAATCAAAAAAATTAAATAATAAATCACAACTTCTCACTTGAAATTTTTTCTGATTAATAAATAAGTTTTAAAAATAACCAGTCATAATCATAATTTTTATTTAAACTATCACAACCTTAACTTTATAAATCGTAAAAATTCAATAAAAAATCACAACTTCTCACATAAAAATTTATTATTATTATTGAAATTTAAATTCTAAAAATAAATAATTATAAATTTTATTCTATAAATTATAAGATATATGAAATTTATTTTATTATTGAAGTCTAAATTTTAAAAATAAATAATTATAATTTTTATTTAATTAATCACAACTTTTAATTTGTAAATCAAAAAAATTAAAAAACAAATCACAATTTCTTACGTATCCCATTATTTTTATTTAAAACAAAGGGTAATTTAATCATTTAATATAAAATTATTAATGTTAAAAGGATTTCAAAGAAATTATGACATTTAGCGAAATGTGATTGTTATTTATATACTCCCTTCGTTTAAAAATGTAAGCTATTTTTTCAGAAATTAAATATTTAAAAATATAAGGTATTTTTAGTTTTTTAAGACGTAATCATTGCCTTTTTTTTAAAAGTGTTTCTATTAATGAATAATTTTATATTTGTTATAAGATGTTTAATAAGAATAAATATGAAAAGATAGGGTTAATTTAAAAGTAAATAACTATTTTATTGGGAAGTAAAATTAGGTTAAAACTACCTTATAGTTTTTAACAGGGGAATATTTTGGCGGGATTTTATTATCATTTCTCTTAAAATTATTGATTATTTATAAATAAAAATATTAAAATATGTGTGTATTTATATGATATATATATATATATAAACATATTATTTTAATAATTTTTTGCTCAAACAGTTTTTACTCTAACAAACACAACAATGTTGATTTAAAATTCAAAAAAGCTTAAAATTTTTCTCCCCACAAAAATAGTTATTAAAAGCTACACTGATTCGACGATAAGATGAGAGTGACACTAATTCAACTGGCAAAACAGTAAAATGGAGGAGAAAAAGAGGGAAGATAAAGGGAGACCCCACTCCCAATCCAAATGGCTTCAAAAATAAACATAAGGCACTCGTGAGCTCAGGGTCAACCATTTAAGGTTGCATTGATATTTTTTGAAAAAATTACATACAGGTTTTATATAAAAGATTTTTTTATGAATAAATTTTACAAAATTAAAAAAATACAATCAAATGTATTGAGATCTGAGTGTAATTAAAATTTCAAGTGAAAATACTTTCTGTCCATATTTATTAAAATAAAAAAACAACAAAATGAAGTCATATTTACTTTTCACTTGCAATTGTAACTCCACAATTCATAAGTAAAAATTTTTAATTCATAATTCATATTTCATATTTTTAAAATAATAGATTGAAGTTATATTTACCCTTCATTTGTAATTGTAACTTTACAATTTATAATTAAAAAATTTTAATTCATAAATCACATTTTGTGTTTTATAGATACAAGTGTATCCTTTTTTTCATGTATAATTTGATACATTTTAATAGAGACAGTATTATCTTTATACCTCCAACTACAAATTATACATAAATTTTAAAGAATTTAGTTATAATTTTTAAATTTAATAAAATTTATTTATAAATAAATCCCTTATACTAGACTTATGCAGAAACTCAACTAGCGAGATGCGGGAATGCTGAGCAGCGAGGGCAAGGAAAAGAGGAAGGGATGGAGCCTGAAAGGAAGCTAAGAGATTGAGGGAGTTGAGATGAAGTGGAAGGCTTTGCCCCGAAAAATAAATAAATAAATAAATAAAGGCACTAATTTAGGCAGGAGAGAAGAAAGAAGGTGAAATCGCAATATGAGGATGGAGGGAGGAGAGAGAGCGTGTGTTAGCGGTGCCATTAATGAACCAGAGAATGGAGAATGAAAATAGGTAAGGTGGAGGGGCAAGGGTTAACCTTCTTCCTTATTTTATTTCCGACACTAACATAAAATTATTAACAAAAATAAAAAAAACATTAATTTTTTAATCTTTCAACTTTTAACTCACTGATAACTCAATCCCTCAAATACGACTCAATACGATTCAGTCCCTCGACTATAACTCATTGCAATTAACCCCTCAACTTTTAATTAACCTATAACTCAGTCCTTAGTTTTTAATTGTTTTAAAAAAAATTATCAAATAAGAGGGATAAAAAATATACAAATATTATTTTAAAATATCCTCCTCTTGCTCATTGATGTGAGATATAAGCTAATATGAAAAAAATTAATAAAAATTAATAGACTAATTTATAAGTGATTCAAAAGTTGAAGGACTGAATCATAGGTGAATTATAATTAAAAAACTGAGTTATAAGTGATTTAAAAGTTGAAGGACGAAAAGGTTAATTTTTTTTAAAATAAAATGAGGAGAATATTTCGCTTTATTCAGGTTATTTGACTTTAAGAGAGTCAAGTTAAACCAAATTGAATGGGTCAATTTTTTCTGAAAAAACAAATTAAATTAGATCATATAATCAAATTCAATGTGATTTTGTTTGTCCAGTCTTCAGTTTTTTTAGTTGTGCTTGCCCCTAAGTTGAGCAATAAAATTTCACTAGTGTAATCTTCAAATTCTAATATATTTTACTAACATACTTTTTCCTTCTTAATCTTGTTATTCTTTGAAATTTATTTTTATATAACAGCTTTCAATCTTGTTTTTGTACAAGACAATTAATATGTGATTAATAATATAATAACTAAATTAATATCGATACAACCATAATTTGTTAACTTCAGTTACATTCAGACCAATAAAATGTAAATTACTGTCTCAATTTAGTCCGACGCTCTATGGTTTAAAAGTAATGGTTGCCAGGCGAATAAAAAAGTACTAAATGAGAATAAGCAAACGATCGTGAAGAAGTGAAAAATGAAAAGAAAATGAATGCTCACACCAACACCGTGGCACCAGTCAGCCGGGCCTAAAAGGTCCAACGATTAATGACTTCACGGTTATGTCATGAAAACATGTCACCTCCAACTAGTGAGAGGGCTAAAATTTAACTATAAATAATTTCAAAATTAAAAAGCATATGCTTTTAAGGGTTAATGCCCAATGAGTATTATATCCCTAAACTAATACATGGATAGTATCATAAACTATAAATTCGAGAAATGTACAAAAGTAAGCCTCAAATGTAACATCATGATCCTTAAATAATAAATAAATTGTGAAATTTCAGTTTTTGTTGAATAGTTAAAATTAAAAACTCATATTGTTTTGAGTTTTAGAATAAATAAATTTGTATTCGAGGTTATTTAGAGTTAATCATATATCTAAATATTTAAATGTGGATTAAATTTAAGCTCAGATTCATACACGATATGTTTATTATAGTATAATTAATATAGATATATTAAAAAAATGTCAAGCCACCAAAAAAGTTGTTGGGAAATTTTATTTCTTTAGTTTGAAATTTGTCCAGTTTGAAAATAATAATAACAACAATAAATTATCGTTGGACCCACATTCTATTATAAATACCCTCCCTCCTTTCTTATTTGGGAAAATGGCATTAAGGGCCCTAAAAATAAAGTTTATTATGTTTAAGGTCTAAATCGATCTGAAATTACTCTACAGGCTTTAGGGCCCTAATTGCAATATTTTTTTAGAGTAAAAATATTGGTTTGCCCTTTGTTTAATTTGAACCAAAAATGATGCACGAACATTCAAAGAAACAAAACAAATAAAACACGATTCACTATTTTTCTTGTCTTCTTTCTTATTTCACCAATCATTGCACTGTCATTATTAATCGTTACAGGCATAGATGAGTGTAGAAGTCGTGGGTGTTGATAGATAAAGCATAATTCATGATTTTTCCTCTATTTCCTTGCACATCGTCAGCCATTGCTAATCTTCTTTGTCTTCCTTATTCGAACGATATCATCTGTTTCTTGAAGCTTCTATCATTATTGTTTAAAGGTAAGGATCTTCAATTTTGTTTCTCCCTCATTGATTCGATGCATATGTGTTTTTTAATTGTTAAAGTTGTAATAGGTCTCTCGTGTGAAGCACAAATGTTTAAGCCTGTAAGTTTACTTGTTTATTTTGTGATTCTACTATTGATCTGAACAAAAAGTTACTAAACCATTTTGGCCATAAAAGTTTTAGAGTAGATTAGTTGTTATACAATAATGATAGTTGACTTGTCCATATTGGACTTTTATATGTAAACTAAATAAAATATGATCCAATAAGAAAAAAATCTCCTATAAAAAATGTTGGAGTATTTGTTGTGCAAAAATGAACTTTGAGCTATTGTGCATTTTATTAAGCATAGCCTGATGATAAATTGAAATCACATGACTTTCAGGTGAGAATATATGAACATTGTGTTGCACATAGTGGATGTTGTGTTGTGCACTATTTATCTAACTTGAGCATTTTGTTAAGTTTAGCCTACTGATAAAGTAAAATCGTATAGATTTTTAGTTGAAAATATATGAACCTTATGTTGTAGTGGGTATTGTTATATATTGTTTGCCTACTTGTGCATATTATTAAGTCTAACCTACTGATATAATCTAAAGGTTACTAAACCATTAAGTTGGCTATAAAAGTTTTAGAGTGGATTAATTGTTATACAATAGTGATGGTTGACTTGTTCATATTAGACTTTAATATGTGAATTGAATAAAATATGACTCCCAGTGTGAAAAAAATATGCTGTCAAATATGTTGGAACATATGCTGTGCAAAAATAAACTTTGAATTGTTTATATTTACCTTTGAGTTGTGTAAAATAAAAGTTAGGATTCTATATGTGGACATTTATTTAAATTAATTTGTTCATTACATATTAAAATAAAAGAAGATTTATCATTGTTCAAGATGTGAGGAGGTTGGACACAATAGCAAGACATGTAAGAATCCTAACCTAGCATGAGAAGTAGTCACATTGTTCCTTTTTTATGTATATAGGCAATTATAATTATGTATATAGAAGCATTTTTAAATAATGTTTTTTAGATAATTGAGAGTCACAGATATTTTTTTTGGTATATAGAGAAGCAATTGTTAGATATTTTGAATATAGTGACTAGCTTTTTGTACATATCAGACTTAAAATATCATGACAAATTTCATGCGGGTACTTGTTTTGGTACCTAGGCCAGTACCAACATAAAATTCTACATATCTAATGTAATTATCCTTCTTGATATTGGAAATGCATGAACTTTTTGTTGAGCATGCGTGGACATCGTCTTGTACGTAGTGGATATTGTGTCGTACATGATTTGCCTAATTTGTCATTTCTATTGAGCCTTAGCCTGTGAAATACCAGAAATGCATAGACTTTCTATTAGACCTGCGTGAACATCGTCTTGTACATAGTGGATGTTGTGTTGTGCATGATCTACCTAATTAGTCATTTTGTTGAGCCTAGGTTAATGAAATATTCAAAATACATGAATTTTTTGTTGAGCATGTGTGAATATAGTCTGGTGCATAGTGGATGTTGTGTTGTGCATGGTCTGCCTAGTCATTTTTATTAGAGCCTAGGCTAGTGAAATACTCAAAATACATGAACTTTCTGTTGAGCATGTGTGGACATTATCTTATGCATAGTGAATATTGTGTTATACATGGTCTGCCTAACTAGTCATTTTGTTAAACCTAGGCTAGTGAAATGTTCAAAATGCATGGATTTTTTGTTGAACATGCGTGAACATAGTCTGATGCATAATGGATGTTGTATTATGTATGGTCTGCCTAGTCATTTTTTTAGAGTTTAGGCTAGTAAAATACTCAAAATGCATGGACTTTCTGTTGAGCATGCATGGACATCGTTTTATGTATAGTGGATGTTGTGTCGTGTATGATTTATTTCGTTGCTTTGAGGGTTCACGCAGGTTCTAAATTTAAATCAAACAAAAGGCAAAATACTATTTTTACTCTGAAAAAATATTGCAATTGGGTCCTCAAGGCCTGCAAAGCAATTTTAGATTGATTTAGGCCCTAAAGACAATAAACTTTTTTTAGGGCCCTTAATGCCATTTTCCCTTCTTATTTTCTACACACAACTTTCTTCTTCTTTGTTTTCTTTCCATTTCAACTTCTACTCAGCAATATTTATTTTATTCAGGTAAAGTATTAAACTTTTAATTCATTTAGGTGTACAAAATGACTTTCATTTTTCAATGTCTTTCCATGGATATTTTTCACTCATTTGGTACTATGTAATAATAGTATTATTTTGATGCATAGAGAAATTTTTTTTATTATGATTTTTCTATAGGATAGTTAATATGAGGTTATGTTGGTTCAAAATAAATGTTGAGGTTCCTTAAGGTATAATAAATACTATAAAATATTTTTTTGAGGTTGAAACTTACATTTGAAAATTTTTGAGTTAAACTTTAAACCTATATGATTGAATTTAGGTTATACCTGAGATGTTGGGATAGGTTTCTAATTATTAGATATTTATTTAAGTATAAATAAATATTTCTGAGGCTACGAAATTGTTATTTAAGGCTTGAGGGTAATTTTTGAATTTTAAATTTATTTTTGGATAAATTTTTGAAAAATAAATTAATGAAATTTTGATATTATGATTGATTTAAAATCTAGGCATAGTATATTAAGGCATGAGAATTTCATAAAGTAATTTAGGAAATTAAATGAGATACTAATTTAAAATTAGCGTTAATATCTAAATTAAGCCTAAACTTTCTAACTATTTAAATTAGAATTACTTATTAATTAATATTTAGTATTATGAAATTAATATTATACATATATTATTAAATGAGTGTGTAGATTGTGTGTTCCAGAAGAGTGGTAAAAAATTGTGGTATAGGAGAACATGTTATCCAAGACACGGGGTAACTATTATTAATATGTGGTGGTGTGTGTGTGATCAATTGTGTATTTGTTTTGTTATTTAAAAAATATTGATTTTTGTAGAGAAATAATATGTATGTATATTTTTGTTTAAAAATAATTGTCAAGTGGGTTAAATTTATATTATGACTATTTTGTGAATATTGGCACTCCTGAAAACACGAGATAAATTTTTGGTTGATATAAAAAATGTGCCAAATGATTTTTGTTTGGCTATTATTAATGCATGACTAGTTGAAATATATTAAAATTGTTCGGTAGGGATTTTTGTTTGGTTGAATCACTATGTGGTAAGCCCTTATTGGAACTAAAGTGTGGCTTGTAGCTTAGTCTAACTCACCTTTAACCTGATGACTTGACATCTAAACATGGTGTAAGGAGGGATACAAGGTGTAGACAAGCTAATTCAATAATTGTTTAGATTGTTTTTTTTTTGCCCACATAGCAATCACATAATTAACTGCCTCATATATATATTATTACATATTAATATTTGATTATTGAGACTTTCAAGTCTCATTTCCTGTGGTTATTAATTTTTTCATAAGCGAGTATAGTCGGAGAAGTAATTGAAGCATAATTCAGTGTATGAGGCACCGTTTTCTAATTTAGTCTTTTTATTTTCATTAATGATATATATTATGCTAACCTAAAATGGACACACACACACACACACACACACACATATATTAAGCATGTAGACTCTATTTATTATTGTACTTTATATGTCGAGAGAATTCTATCTGTCTCTCATGGCCCTGAGTATTTGTAAAGTAAAATTTCAATTAAGCATGCCCCTATTTGGTAGTTTTTGGTGATAACTAGTGTTTAAAAAAATATAACTTGGGGCCCAAGGTGGTATCCATAGTATAAGTATGGCTTGTGAAGTGTTACTCATTTGACCGTGACTTTGAAATTATAATAGAGGTGTACTCTTGAAGTATTTAATAATTACTTTTCTTAATTACTATGGTAAAAGAAATTTATGATACTTGAATCTTTCTATCATAATAGACCATATTTATCATGGTAGACTATTTGTGAAATATTTTTATAATTATTTTTCTACCATGATAAGAGTTTAAAATTTATAAAATAGTTTATCCAAACAATTAATTTGCCAAAAAAAAAGTTTTAAAATTTAGGGTGATACACCACAACTTAAAAAATAATGGCCATTTTCTACAATTTAATGGTGGAGTTTAAGATGCAGTGAATTTAAAAGTTGAGAAAAAATTTCACACATTTCACTAGCTTAGAAAATGTCTTTTATTCAGCATTATATTAAATGTCTTTTTAGGGTGATACTATTTTATTCAGCAAAATTATCTCGAACTTATCTTGTTGGGCTTCTAAATCCTTTACCCATTCCTAATCAAGATTGGAAAGATATTGCTACAGCTTTTGTAAATGAGTTGCCTGTGTTGAAAGGGCAAGCTATCATATTTGTTACAGTGGATCATTTTTTTTAAGCATGGCCATTTTGCTCCTTTAAAATCTAGTTTTATTGCATCTCGAATGGCTAATTTATTTATATAAATAGTTGTGAAACTATATTTCGTACCTTACTCTATTGTCTTTGATAGAGATAAAGTCTTTACTGGTTATTTTTTACAACATTTATTCAATTCTTAATGAACTAGTTTGAACATAAGCTTTACTTGCCACCCAAAAGCCCACAAACAATTAAATGCTCTTAACAAGTGTTTAGAAATGCACACTCAGTGTTTCTGTCATGAGTGTCCTAATCAATGGGTTGAATTTCTTTCTTCGGCTGAGTATTAATATAATATTGCTTTTCAAACAACTATTGGTATGCCTCCATTTAAGGTGGTATATAGGTAGGATCCACCGTCAATTATTAAATGCTTTGTTACTGACCTTATTCCAGTTGAGTTGCGTGCATAGATACAATAATAAGATTGTGTTCTAGCTCAACTTAATAGCATTTGAATAAGGCGCAAGATCGGATGAAGCGTTTTGCTGGTTCTAAGAATAAGGAAGTGCACTATACTACGGGAGATCATGTTTTTGTTAAGTTGCCATCTTATTGCCAATACTATCTTAAGCTGTAAAAGAATAAAAAATTGACATGCACTATTTTGGTTCTTTCAAGATTGTTAGAAAGATTAGTTCAATAGCTTATAAATTGCCCCTCCTCATCAAAGCTCAAACTCACCTTGTATTTCATGTGTCATTGCTTAAAAGATGTAGTGGACAACCTTCTTCCCAATATATACTCCCAATTCTACTAGTTATTACTTATGTTAGTCCAATACTTTAACCTAAAAAGACACTCAATGTGAGGAACATCAAGTCCTAAGATACTTGAACTCCATAAGCACTAGTTCAATGGGAAGCCACTAGTCTTACTACTTAGGAGAATGTTTCTTGTTTATAGAAGCACTTTCCTAACCTTGACCTTGAGGAGGAGGTTAATTTTGATAGGGAGGGTAATGTTATGGTATCACCAAACATTAGTGAATCAATGTTAACATCTAGAATTTCATGTCATTTCATCATATGTCTCTTATATTCTGATCTATTTTGGTTTAATTATATATATCTTAACTGCCCACATTAGAAAAATGTGCATTTTATTTTGGCTTTGCATACTTCGCTTTAATTTGATATTTTGAGCTAAATTTGTGTTATTTTGGTTTAATGTTTGATTAGTTGCATTTATGAACTTTTGTTGATATTTTTGGAAAGCTTTTTGATGAAGAAATCAAGTGCATAAAAGGCTAGGTTGTGCTAAAAACAAAAATAATGCAAAATTGCTAAAGTCATGACTTTTACTACTGTAAGGAAAATACTCAAATTTATTTATCTGGAAATATTTGGATAAAATGCATATATGCTGAAAGCTCAACCCATAATGCATTTTACTCACTTTAAGACACATCCAGAGCTTGGTTATGCTAAGGTTTAGGCATTAGAAGAGCTTGGAGCAAGGGATTGAAGTTTTAAAGACATTTAAAGCTCGTTTTTTTTTGTTTTTCTATTCCTTTTCCCTTTCTCTCTTATAATCTAAAATGGGTTCAAAGATTTTGTGTATTTGTAACTTGTAATTATTATAAATAGCTAAACTATTTGTTTTAAGATTATTTGAAACTCTTGTATAGATCAACGTTAAGTTCCTCTTTTCTTTTTATGATTATTGATATATATATATATATATATTTATTTATTTATTTTATTCTTTTCTTAATGTTTTCAAGTGGTTTGGCTACTATTTAGATATTGTATTTACTTAATTGATACTTGAGAGGGCCAAGTTTAATGTAAAAATTGAGTAAAATAAATGCAAGAACTTGAAGTTTACTTATTGAATGGATGGTTTTGTTAGTGAGATGGGGATATATTTGCTAGCCTTATATAGTCACATAAGTGCTGTGGTTTAAAATTAGTTTTATTAATTATAATAAGAGATTAAATAATTAATTTAACTAAATACTTATTCATGACTTAAGAGAGTTTGTTCAAGTATTGTTATAACTCTAGGTTCGCACTTGTTTTCATTAAAAGTATTTATAAAATAAGGTAATTTTGATGTTATGAAATATAATAGGAATAAATAATCATAGGTTGCATTTTATGTTTGAAGTTTGTGAATAATTTACTTTTCTTTATTTTTTAATGTTAATTTATTTTGCAAATCATTTTTATCTAACCATATTTTAATTCAATTTAATTGAATTTATTTAATTTTTTATTGATCGTTATTTTTAAATAAATTATTAAAAAAATGATACTTTCTCGTTATGTTATTTGACATGACCCGTGTATTTGCACAGCACGACAGCCAACACAACATGACATGACAGAAAAATACAAGAAGGAGGCAAGCTCTGAAGAAAATGCGCGCGAGAGCGCCGAAATACGTCAGAAATCATACAAGTCTGGGGAGTGAATGGTTATGTAATCAAGGCTACTTGGCTAGCGCAAGGCAGGGGTGTGGAATGATTTTTTTTATCAACTTCTCTCTAAAATATTTCTCCCGTTCTCTTTGGCCATTTATTTTCCACTATTATCTGACCTGAGCTTAGTATTGGATTACTGTTGTCTTGCTTTTCTTATTTATGAGGAGGACCATTCCAGAATTGTGATTAACAAAACCAAATTCTACGCGGAAAAAACATGTATTTTGTTTTTTTTTAAAGATGCTACCGTGAATGATTTACCTTAATTGATACCTTGCATAGCACAAACCCATACACACATCGACAATCACAAATGATGTTCAAGTGATAAAAGTCGGTATCCACCAAGCCAATATAAAACGTCGCCATTGTTGATGCTAATGATATAAATATATAATCGATCACAAGTTCGCAAAATATGAGTAAAAAAATATTGCAAATTATACATTTCATCCATGTAAAAAAAAAATAAAAAAGAAATAAGTAAATTATTTTTTAAATTTTAGGTCTGATACATCATAAATCCTTAATTTATTTATTATACATATCATTTTCTCAATTTTTAAAATGGTGCAATCTAGCACCTACTATTAACAAAATTAATTTTAATTATTAGTTAATCAAGAAATAATAGAAAAAAAGGTGTTAACAATTACAAAAAATGAGTAAAATTTTTTTTAGTTATCAATTTGGTCTTTATTAGTGAAACTCATTAATAATCAATAGATATGAATTATTTTTATCATTAAAGTGATGATGGAAGGAATTTTTAAAATAAGGAGACATAATTAATTCATAATTAAATTTAAAATATTTATAATCTTTTGCATTAAGAGATAAAAATAATCGAACCTTAAAAAAAAAAAAAAAACAGCGCCTCATGTGAGCTGTATGCCCAAATATAATTGCCAGCTGGACCACCTTACATTGGTGGGCATCGTCAGAGAAAAACCATTGCCATAAGAGAGATGATCAGTGATTGATACAACTAGATTGATGAGCTAGCTCGAGAAATCAAGGCAAATCTAAGCTTTTATCTGAATCTCATGTGTTCTGTGCACGACCTTAATGCTTGTTTCAGTTTCAGGCCCTCACATAGCGAGGACACAGTCTCACAAGAGACTGCAGGAAGTAGCGCCGCTTCTTCATTTTCGGAGATTCCACTGTGTGGATTCTGGCAATAATAATTACATAGAAACAAGCCCAGAGAACAGAGCAGATTACGAACCATACGGGCAGAACGGATTCTTTGAACGACCTACTGGAAGATTCTCTGATGCCGCATTATTGTGGATTTTATCGGTACCTACCACATCCATCATTCATTCTTTTATATGCTTCATTCATCGTCGCAACTGGTCAGTCCAATTTATGATCAAGAGTCCTCGTCAAGTAAACAATCAAATGAACGAAACAGTTAACAAGAGACGAATTAGATTTGTCTTCAAATTTAAGTTTAATCGATGGATGCTTATTTAGCTAAATTTGTACTGATTGCTGATATGCGTACAGCTGAATAGGCCAATCTGCCATTGATTCCTCCATTTTTACAACGATCTGCTGATCATACCAACGGTGTCAACTTTGCTTCTGGAGGGGCCGGTGTTTCTGCCAGAAACCAATCAAGGGCTGGAATTTTGGAGTATATACACACTGTTTGTAATATATAGATATATGGTTCTTAATTAGTTAGAGATTAGATTGTGAGTTTATAATCGGTGATTGATCTTCAAACACAAGTGAAAAATTTGAAGAATTAAGGCAGGGATTGGTGGAGGACGGTGGGAGAGGAGAGGGCGAAAGAAATAGTAGAAGAAGCGGTTTATTTCATTAGCATTGGGAGCAACGATTATATGGGCGGTTATATCTGGGCAATCCAAAGATGCAGAAAAGATTCACTCCTGAGCAGTACGTTGGCATGGTCGTTGGCAACTGACCCAGATAGTCCAAGTAAGCCCATAAATCAGATTCCTTATTGTAAACTAAACGAGCAAATCAATTTTAGAATTGGTTTTGGCCCACGAATTGGATAACGAAAAAAGAAATAAAAAATAACAATACTTACATTTATAACTCAATTTTAAAACTCTCAACTCAATTAAACTCATTCCCTTAATTTAATTTAGTGCTTCTATAATTTTAATCATTTAAAATATTAGTCTCTTAGTTTTAAAAAAATAATTTTAGTTTTGAAAATTTTATCTTTTTAAATGTAGCCACTTTGTAGTATCAAGTCATAATTCTAAAATTAATTTTAATTGAGTTAGAATCATAGAAAACTTGATTGTATTAAGTCAAAATTTAATATTGAATTTTCACCGAATTAAAACTACAAGATCTAATTTATTTTTTAAAATAAAGAAAAGAAAAGAAGTGAATGCAACTTTTTTGTTGCCGCCCCACAGATACAAAAGAAGAGTTATAATTATTAAAGGGTTAATGAGTGAATAGATCTTGATTATTGCTCAAAAATCACCTTAAATTCTGAACTCTTAAAATATATAAAAAAGCCCTAAACTTTTTAAATTCATAACAAAATAAACCTTGATCGCTAACTTTTTTAACACTATTGCTATCCATGTAGATACTATT
>NW_026556662.1:0-33126 GCF_029017545.1 Prosopis cineraria
GCAAACTATTCAAATTCTTGCCCTGAATCAAATATCAACTTCTTTATTCCGATTATCATGCAAAGAAATAACAAGAAATGTTAAGTTGGTGGTTTTTTTTTTTTTTGTGTGTATGTGTTTTTTTAATTATTTTCTTCACAATTTTATTATTAATATTTTATTACTCTTCTCTTTTTACTCATCTCTTGTTTGTCTCACCCATTGAAGAACAAAATTAAGTATGTCCCTCATAATCTTTTTATAATGATTCAAAATTTTAATTGAACAAAATTTTTATCCTGACAGATATTTTATTTAAATAAGTTTTTTAGCAAGTTTGATTTTATTTATTTTAAATTATAGGAGAATTTGTGTACTTTTTTGTAATTTTTCTTGGGCATTTCTTGTATCTTGTTTGTGCTTCTTCTTGCAATTTTTCCCAAACTCCTTTGATCAGATTTTATCGCTGCCGAGCAAGGAAAAAACAGAGCATACCATTCTTTTCTTCACCGCCATTCTACACTTCTTTAGTTCTTCATCATCGGTCGACTGTGTTTTTGGCTCTACCCATTCACCGCCATTCCATGTTTTTGGCTCTTCCTATCAATTTCCTTAGCTCGCTGTCGACTGTGTCTTTCTTTGTTGCTGTAGCTTCATCCTCCGTTATTCTCTCCGTCCACGTTCATCGGCCACAGTGGGGTTGAGTTGTTGTTTTTTTTTTGTTTTTGTTTTCTCTGTCGTTTCGTTACTGCCTTGTGTTAACGTGAGACGAGTAGTCTTCAACTTCCACACTCTTTCTCTTTTCTGTCTTCATTCGTCCGTCACAATGGAGGGAAGTAGTCGCAGCCTTCTTTCGTTCCTTCTCTGCTCTGATGTTGTCGGTGGTGAGTATTGAATTTAGATTTCATCTTCCTTCCTCTCCAACTGCTGAATGGACGCGTCTGTATGCGTTGTAAGCTTAAGTCTATCCATTTTTTTGGGTCAGTTATTCTTGCTTCTCATCCTTCTTGAAGAGCAGCTAGGCGAGACTCTTCTTCTTCGGCGTGGTCCACGAGCTAAGATGTGGCAGTTCCTACTCCTCTTCGGTTGATGTAACACTGGTTCTTCCTTCTTCTCCTTCGATTTCAATAGCAACATGAATTTTCCTCTCTCCTGCACTGGCCGAAGTTGCGTCCTGTTTCCCAATATTTCTGCCGTGGGGTTTGTACGAAGACTTAGGCGTTGTTTGGGCTAATGTCGAATACAATTTTATTCTTTGCTGAGCTGAAACTTGGTAAGAAATTAGACATTGGAAATTTTTTATTCTGCTGGGTGCTTGTCTCATGATTCACTTAATGATAAATGTTATTATAGTGTTTGTTGTAATTCTTGAAAGAAGAAATTGGTAGAAATAAGATAATTTAATTTCCATATTAGAGCACAGAGGAATTATATATGCTACTTAAGGAAGTATATGCCTTTACATATAAGTTGTAAAGTGATTTACTCACTGGATTTGTATAGCACCAAAGAGGGAAATTGTTAGGCTATATGATAATTAATCTTTTTGTTAACCATGGAATAAGAGACGTGTTAATGGTTGGGGTTGAATGTTGTTTGGTATTGTTGAATACTTAATAGAAGTTGTTAGAGGGTTCAGTGAGAATTTAAGGGGTAATGAGAAATTTAAAGAATATTTGAAGAATTTGAATGTTAATTTTGCTTATTTATATTAAGAAGAAAAAATCATAATGACATAAGAGTTGTAGGTTTAAATGCTAGATTAATTTGGAGTACCATTAGAGTAAGCATGAAATTGATGGAGTTTAATTATAAGATTTTTGAAAATCCTCAAATGAGTGGGTAGCGTTCCAAATAAATTTTTAATAAAGTATATATAAAAAAATTCCTTTATTTGAATTTTAATACTATTCCCTTATAAATTGTATTAATATTTTCTACAATTCAATTTTTGTAATAATTGTTTTCTTAATGATTATATCTTAATTTTATCAATAATTTATGTTATTGCAGTTTAATTATTTAACTCCACATTTGATAAAAAATGAATTTGGAGAAAGTGAATTAATAGTTGAATAGTATGGTTAAAGATAAAAACATTGAAGTTGCTTTCTTGCTCTATGCATGCTTGGTTTTATTAGGGGGTTTGAGATCAAAACGTTGGTTGCTAATAGTAGTTCTGTCAACCTTTAACATGCTATGGTTCACCTAGCTAGCAGGATGTTTGTAAGATGTGCTAGCCCCATGCGTAAGCCAACGCAGGTGGAACGGAGGGATGGATATTCATGAACATTATACTCATGCTTCTTTCGTGGCTTATGCCGTGCTTGTTTTGTGGCTTCTAGCCATGCTTAATTATTTCATAGCTTTAACCTGCACTTGTTGGTTATTTATCCTCATGGACTATATGTCAATACTTGATTAGTTATTTACTCTCGTGGACTGTGTGTCCATACTTATTATTAATTCTAATAAAGTCCTTCTAAAGTAAAATTTAAAATTTATTATTTCTATATTAATTTTTTAAAGTATTCTACCTAATTGTATCATTACTTGAAATTTTATATTTTCATGAGAAATGCAAATTTTGATGATTTATATTATTCTATTAGCATTGTTAAATTTCACGATTGAACTATTGACCCAACTTGTTCCTTATTATTAGTTCAAGTAGATATTTACTATTCATTGAATTGTTTGAATTAAATTTATTAGTTCTATCATCATAAATTTTATTATAATTCTAATTGGAATGCTACTAACTAAAAATTTATTTCGTCTTAGATATTGTAACTGATTCTATGCCTCTTACAAATCATTGAGGGGCCCTACTATTTCTTTTTAAAAGAAGAGGCACACTGCATTTATTCTTTTTGGTGAAACTATGTATGATATTTTATACTTAGAAGTTAGTGCTCCACATGTACAGTAGTTAATTTCTAGTTTTATTTTGTTGATACAAAATTTGCTAATGTGGAGCTAGTCTCCCTTGCTGGATTGGTTAACTATTTCGTTAACATAGAAATTTCAGGAAGTCCAAAATATAGGAAAAACTCTACTGAAATTTCTACAAAATATTTAAAGCTTTACAAAATTTATTATTGCATAAAACTTATATACATCAATAATTTAGTTAACCTTTAATTAATTGAGCCTTATGAAATGTGAGACTACCTCAGATTTTACCTCAAATTAGTATTCGAGGTGTGACACTTTTGTTTTAGCTTCAACCTTCGTAGGTACTTTTGAACCAAAAGGCCTGTTATTGGTGGTCCTACAAAATCCAACTCACCTAAATTTTTTTGTTATAAAAAAAAAAGAAATTCAAAACATATGCTTTTCAAAGTAAAAAAAGAAGAGATTTTTTTTATCTCTACCATGAGGGACCAAGAAAAATTGGGAGATCATTTTATATTTCCCTAACTTTTTAAGTCAAGTCAATGCATCCCTTTAATTTTTTTGTGGAAAAATGGCACAGTTATGTTGAGCCTTTAGAATAAGAATAGTTGAATAAATCAACTAAAGTTGGTGAGTGGTAGAGACTCCCAGTATCTTGGGAGAAATAATTTCTATTGTCTAGCAAAGCATAATTACTATTAAAAATGAATGGTTCAATAAGCTTTAAGGGATTCAATCATGATTTTATATTTGAAATCAGTGGAAAGAAATAATATATTTCATTTAGTTTTTCAAGGGATTCAATTCATGATTTTATTTTTAAATCGGCATAATCAATGTTATTTTATTAATGTATTTCTTTTCGCTTAATTTTAGTTCAATGTAATTAGAATTTCAATGTAATAAAGTGTGTGTCTCCTTTTATCAGCAACAATTAAAATTAAACAACTGAGATTCAATGAATTTATATTTTAGTCTCTTTTCACTAATCACTGAGTTGGTTATAACGTGGAGAAGAAGTTATTTGTTGAAAATACCAATGATGACAGACGATGACAGAATTGAGTATCAGGAAACTTTATCACCCTTACAAGTTCATAAACAATATAATTTTAGGTGTTATTAATGAAATTGACTTAATATACATATAATTGAACAATGATCAAATTGTAAAATTATGCTTTTTTGACCAAACCATAATCAAATTATGCTAGTTTTGAAAATAATCAATCTTAATTCGATTCTCTCTCTCAAGTAATTCTCTTTTTCACTTTTAATATATTGAATTAAGTTGGAAATATAAGCCACATTATTT
Source organism: Prosopis cineraria (assembly GCF_029017545.1). Taxonomy (NCBI): domain Eukaryota; kingdom Viridiplantae; phylum Streptophyta; class Magnoliopsida; order Fabales; family Fabaceae; genus Prosopis; species Prosopis cineraria. Next base: position 4,193 of record NW_026556662.1, read on the forward strand.
ATAATTTGTTAGTTGTTCAACTAGTTATTGATTTTATATTGATATTTATTTGAACAAAATTGATTTTATAGAGAGAATATTGATGAAGGACCTCAAAAGAATTTAATAGTTGACAAGTATTTTGACTAAGTAAATATTAACAAATTGATAATTGAAGTTATGCATGTTTAATAAGTATCCAATTTATCCAGAGTTCTTATCAGATATTGATTTCTTTCATGGGTCCTTCCTTCATTGATGTTCTATTTTATATTGATATGTTGATTTTGATGGGCTTAATATATTCGTGGTTGTTGTTTTTTTTAATTGTAAAATCATGGTTGGTTTTTTTCCCAGAAAATTATGGTTGGTTGGAAAGAGTAGTCATCCTTAGTTTGATTTTATCCTCTTATCAAGTATTTTTATTTGAGATGGTGTTTCCAATTAATAATTATCTCTTGATTAAATTAAATTAATTAAAAACATTGAACGATGACATGAGTTTGAGTTGTCACAATTACCTTAAACTTAACTAGTTAGATTAATAATGGTTTTCTTCTTAGATGTAGAATAACACATGTCACATCTTAATTCATCACATAATTCCTATGATAAGATTATATGGCATGCAACGCATAATCTAGTATTAAGCACATGGAGTATGAACATAGAAGAGATAAGAGCTCCAATTGTGTTATAAAATATAAATTTTAAACCCAATAGCCAAATATATAAATTCAAAAAAGCGTTATCCAAACTATTAAGATATGCTTTCATTGAAAACAAAACTATTGATGTTGTATAAATGAGAATTTCAAATCTTTTACTGCTGATTTATGGGTCGAAAGAAATTAAAATTCTATTTTTTTCAATAATTTGAACATATTTAAATTTTCAGCAAAAAACATATTTGGAGCTCCTTTGAATGATACAAATTAATATTATTGAAATTATGTGAATGCAGATGTTTTTACATATATTCATATACTCCTCTAGTTCCATAGGGAAACTTCTAGAAAGATTATTTGATCCTTAATATAAGACACATAGAGAGTTACTTATGACCATTTTTGATTGTAAATTTAATTTTATAGCTCAACATATACTGGATATTTCTCTTTTGATATTTTTAATAGGGCTAAATTTGGATTTTTTTCATTTCAAGATAATTTAATTTGTTGACTATCATTCTTTGGTAGAGAAGAAGTTAAAAGCATTTTATAATAGGGACCCAAGAGAAAATAGTTCATTCATGTCATTGAAAGAAAACAAAATTTCACTTATTTGGGGTCCACCAGTGTCTTTCTCATCAACTTATTTCTATGAGAGGTGAATGATAAAGTGCCATCATTGTACTAAAAGTTATAGTTGTTAATCAAGGTATGACTGTATTTCCTTGAATCTTTTGCTTGTACCAATTATCAATGTTATAAGTTGAAATGTTACATCCATTGAATTATAATTCCATTCATTTTGGGTCCGCTAGAGTCCTTTTCATCCACCTACTTCTAGGAGGGGTGAATGATAAAGTGACATCACTAGACCAAAAGCTATAGTTATTAATCATGGTACAATTCTATTTATTCAAATCTTTAGCTTCCACCAACAGGTATTATAAGTTGGAATGTTAAGTCTATTGAATTATAAAGGAGATTTTGACCAAACCTCAACATGGGGTAACTTTTCCTGTGGGAAAGACACAAACCTAATGAAACTCACCTAGGTGATGGGCTCCAACGTTGTATTCATAATAGACAACCCACCCATAAAGACAAGGAAACTAAGTGACTAGAAAAATTGGAATGGCAATATTTCTCACTATTTCATAAATAGAAAAGTAGTTAAAAAAAAGGAAAGGGAAAAGGAAAATTCACCTATCTACATTTCCCTTCTTCTCTCTAAAAATTAACTTTTTCATATATCAAACAAACACTTATATTTTTTCTTTTTCCATACCTCACTACTACAAAAATAAGTAATTGGAGTGCTCATATCAAAGTGTTTTTAATAAAAACACTCTTAAATAATGAGGCAGAACATAATGGAGCATTTTTAGTTTCACATGCTCCAGTATGTTGAGTGTATGGGAACATTCCAAAAAGAAAATGCTCTCATAGATGCTTAAAAAAATTAATAAAAAAGAACAAGACTCTTTGGAGTTTTTCTAGTAAGAAGAGCTCTCATAGGTATAAATTTAAAAAATATTTATGCACAGCTCTTCTTACTAGAAAAGCTCCCTTAGAGTCTGTAAATTTATATCTACGATAACTCTTCTTATTAGAAAAACTCTCCTAGAGTAGTCTTATATGTACAAGCATTTTTGTTAAAAACGCTCTGGTAAGGTATTTATTTATTCATTTATTTTAACTGAGTCCTTTCAAGTCTTTCTTTCTTCCTCAACCCCACATTCAAAAAAAAAAAAAAACAGAGAGAGAGAGACAAAAGTCCCTCCCCATTCTCATGGCATGAAGCTGCCACACTCTATTTGTCCACCATCCGTGGGTGCTCTGCTATTATGCACAGTCGACCGTGAGTCGCAACTCAAGTTTGCTACCATTGTGGGTTTGCCGTTGACCATCTATCTAATCAGTGTCGTTTGTTGCTTGATTCGTCGTTGTCTTCTATTGGAGTCACCGTCATTCGTTGCTGGAGCGCGTCTCCAATTGACGTTGTCACGAGCTGAGTCCATCGCCTTTGAACACGATTTCCTCCTTCTAGTGCCGGATTTACTCTAGTTCTCACTGGATTTGTTTGGGTCACTGCTCCAACCCGCGAATCGTGCCAAATCTACTTTTGTTCAAAGCCGCGACACTGATTGCATCGTTCTGGGAAGTGTTGTCGCGTGTATGTTTATAACTTCTTTTATTATTGGTTGGACTGAGTTGACTATATTTACCTTTTCTCCATTAAGTTTCCTATGCTCAATGATCTTCCCTTGTTATTTTCACCCTGTTCTATGATGATGTTAGGCAGATCTAATAGATCTGATGGTAATGAGATTTATGCAGCTAGAGAAGAAGTAGTTATTTGGCCATGTGGGCTTTGTTGAGAATCAGACATGATGCTAAAGAAAATCGAGTATGTTTGCTAATGGTGTGTCATGTTCATCATTCCCTAGCTAGTTCTATCGTGCTCAATGTCAATTCTTGTGCATTTTTGTTGTTCTTATAAATGGGGCAGAACCCATGAGTCTAATACTTAGATTTACTAATCCGATTTTATTTTTTTTAAAGCATGGTATGGTTGGTTTAGTTCTTCTTCTTTCCTAATTACTTAGTGTTTGCTGGCTATGCTATTTCCAATAAGTTCATAATAATTTTGTTAATAAATCTCAAGAATTTCTTGCTATTTTCTAACCTTACTTCTTATGGTGATCAATCATAAATTTGAGAATTAGTTAGGCAGTTGGTATTGAATGGTTTTATGATTTAGTCTACTGAATCTGGATGTAACTTATAATCTGATTGAAATTTCATGCTAACATTGTAGCAGGATGGAAATTTTATGGTTGGATGTTTAGGATTCCCACAGGTTGGTTTTCTTGTTCTCTCTTATCGTTGTGAATTCCCTTATTATAATTTAAAGAACATTCTCACTTTTGCAGGGAAATTTCAAAGAGAAACAATCCCATGGCTCATGGCATTCGTTAAGTATCTTGGTGAACTTGGGAACCACTTATAAACCTTTATGTCTTTCTGGAAACTCGATGCAAAAATTTCTCGTATCAGCTTGTCAATTAATTCCTTTCATTCTAATATTACTTCTATCTTCTTTGTTTTAATCCGCAGATGTATCTTATAAATCAGTCAACCTAAATTATAAATGTGAATTTTAGAGTTGTTACCATCGATTTTTTTTTTTTAACATTGTCTTCATATTCCCTTTACTCATCTTTCCATATAATTCTTGCCTTTTATCGTTCTAGCTGTGGCTTATCTATTTCCATTTCTTTATTGTATTGTAACAGAATAAAAAGAAAAAAAAAAAACACACACACACACAAACAATTCTTGCTTGAAATGTCTATATATGTGGCTTAGTCATAAGCTGTGAACCATGTGGAAAATTTCAATGACACGCACGGCACTTCCAACTCTACTTTCTACGTGTCCTCTTCAAATTTTGTACACTGCTTGATACCCAATATTCTAAAATTAACACGACTGGCTACCAAATCTTCTGAGGTTCGTTGTAAAACCATATTTGATTAAACACAATCATCATATGGTCTGAACTCTGGTATTATGATTCAAAAAATGTTTAGACAGATGTTTAGACAGCTCATGACAAAGTCATCATGTATTAATTCCTTTATTTTTTATGATTATTATTATTTTTTAAAGAAGGAAAAGCATAATAGGAAAAAGCATTGCCGATCATGTATTATGATTCTTCTTATTATGATTATTGAACAGGTGAGTTTATGCATAATTAATATGATACTTACGATTTAACTAAATTATTTTTCTTTATTTTTTGCAGATAGAATATGATTGGGTACTTTTCAACTAAGTAAGAATGGTGTTAGATGCACTTGTTTGTACCATGTAAGCATGGGAATATTGAAAATGTTTTTAAATTCTTAGGTTGTAATTTACATTATAATCATGTATATTGCAGGATTGAAATTAGTTGTTGATCTCTTGTATATGTTTTGAAATTTCTTACTGCTTGTATACTTGCATTAATTATATAAATAATTTTTTTGTATATTGGTCATGACATACAATGCATGCAAGGAAATAATAAATGAATCAATTTGTTTTTTAAAAAAATAGACCCATGAGAGCATTTCAAGAAAGAAAAGCTCCTATAAGGGTCATATGAGAGCAGTTCTAAATAAAAAAGCTCTAGTAAGCATACCTTATGGGAGCGTTGGGAGCTTTTGTTCATGTAAGCACTCCCATAGGGTAGGCTTGCAGCAGCTTTCTAACCCAAAATGCTGCCGTAGGCCTTGTCTACAAGAGTGTTCCTAAATGCTCCTATATCTACAGGACCTCTATCTTTTGGAGCATCTTCAAAATGCTCCAAAAAGGAAAAAAATAAATGCTCTAAAAAAAGCTCTTTTGTAGTAGTGCCTTCTAGTTCAAGTCAATAAATGCCTATAATTCTAATGGCACAGTAAAACAAGACTACGGAAATTAAGTGAATCTAGGTATTACTCTCTCCCTCCCCACCATCAATAATTGAGATAGCTATAACGTGTTGTAGATTTATAGAGTCTGAAAGCGTACCTTGCAAGTTGCACTAATGGTTTGGACCTATGCGGAAATGGAGTTACTTTATGGAACTTAGTTTAGGTATGCACAGCAAAAAACAGAGAGGAAGTGGAGAGAAAAAAGAATGCTTAGACCACATTCGTAAAAATATGAGATCATATTTTAGTTTTTTAAACCTCTTTTGTCGCTCACCCACAATGTGAGAAGTAGAGCATGCATTATGCGCTCTTGTAAACTGTCCCCTCCTTCATTCAATTGGCAGGGGGAAAATCACACTTAAGGATTAAGGTTTATCACATATAAAGACTTAGACTTTCTCATTATACTAATAAAGCCCTACAGGCTTGTATTAGGCTTCAGCCACTAAGGGTGGATAACCCAACATTTCCTATTCACACTTGGTGGATAAGTTATCATGGGTCTTGTCTCGTTCTCTTCCTTCTTTTCATAAGAAGTGCTTTGTCATGACTGCATAGGTTTGATGTTTCCATTTTAGGCATTTGTACTACAAATCCAATTATGAACCACACAAAATAACCATAAAGCTAGTTTGTTCTTATGTTGACTTTGTACCTTGGATATCCTAGATTTACTTTATATATGCTTTTCTCTTGACCAATCTAATCCCTCTTCAGTCAGTATAAGACTCAGATTTCCTTTCTCATATGCATAGTATCTATACTTATGAAATCCACAAAATGATATCATAAGGGATTAGTTTTAGACACTAGTATAGGCATTTATATATCAAGTAATCTTTCTTTCACCCATATATCACTTTGACAACAAATAGTCACTTTCACAGCACATTACCTTTACATCAGATCTATCATGATCATAGGATATATAAAAAAGTACCAAGCACTATAATTTACCTCCATGATATTGTCAAATTTAAAGGACATCAATGAAAGGATTATTTTTTTATGGACTCACACAGTAATGAAGTAGGGATTATTTCACTTGCTTTCCAACTACGGTTCTTAAACACATGTGGTATGAGTCACATGCTATGATGTTACTCTTATTTCATAAAAGTGTACGCCATTTTTCTTTTATCATTAACACTGTATAGACTTGAGTTTAGACACACATAGTATCTAATCCAAATTCTTCCACTGTTCTCACATGATGTCAATCTTAAAGAATTTGTAGTCTAGCTACAAGTATCATAGATGTAGGAATCCATGATTTGATCTATCTATATATATACAGATCTCATCTCAACACACTCCTCTTTTTTTTTAGGCAACACATAGTTTATGTTTTTTCTCTGCCATATTAGAACTCTTATTGCTTTACTAGTGAACACATATGTCTCATCTTTATCTACTCTTCTTAAGCATCAAAGGCAATTGGTCGTGTGAGAGAGCCAACCTTCTTGTCACATCCTAGTGCTAAAGGTGTGATCAACACAGAATATGAGATAGACTCACATTTTATAAGCCTTAATTAACTAGAAACTTAATTCAAGATAATGATATATAATTTATGTCTAAATCTAAACTTTGCAAAGTTTTAACCATTCTATAAAAATTTTGGCAAAGTTTCTCTTGTAATTAGACATCTCAAAATTTCTACAATAATAAAACCTGTCAACTAAAGAGAAAGGAGCTTAGCTCTACAGTTGTATATTTTACAATAATAAAATAAGGCTAGGACCTAACTATAGTATACGTAAAGCTCTAGCTTATAATTATATAATAAAATACATATTTTCACTAAGAGGGATAATTACAATGTGCTTCTATTTTCCAAAAAAAGGGCCCCTTAATGATCCATAAGAGGCATGATGTCATATATAATATCTGAGATTAAATAAATTTTTGGTGAGTAGCATTTCAATCAAAATTTATAAATAAATAAAAATGTTTATGGATATAGTAACTAATAAATTTAGTTTAAATCAAATCAATGAAATATTGAAACGTGTACTTAAACTAACAATAAATAATGAATTTTCTCAATAATATAACTTGGAAATTAAACAATGCTAGAAAAACTATATAAGTTTATCAAAATGTGAATTACTCATAGAATATAAAAATTTCAAGTAATGGTATAACTAGGTAGAATGCTTTTAGATGACTAATTTAAAAATGATAAATTTTAATTTAGATCTAGAAGGGCTTTATCAAAATGAATAACGAGCATGGACATATAGTCCATGAAGGTAAAAAATCAATCAAGCATGGAGACACAGTTCACAAAAGTAGATAACCAATCAAGCATGATTGAAAGCCACAAAACAAGCAAGACAAAAACCACAAATCAAGCACAGGCATAAGGCCCATGAAAGCAAGCATAAGTACAATGCTCATAAATTACCATCCCTCTGATCCACGTGCATTGGCCTTCGCATGAGGCTAGCATCTCTTAAAAGCTCCTCACTAGCTAGCTAGGTGTACCATGACATACTAAAGGTTAACAAAGCTGTCATTAACATCTAACATTCTAAACTAATCAATCTTCTAATTAAAATCAAGCGTGCATGGAGCTAGAATAAAAAGTTGAATTTTTTAATATACTATTTAACTATCATTTTCCATTTCTTATGTTCATTTCCTATCCTCCATGCATGAATCATTATCTTAAAAATTTGCATATGAAACATATAATTTAGTAAGTAAGTTACTTTTGAGAAGTAATACCGTTTTTCAAATTTCAACTTCAATCATTACTTAACAATAACATAAATAATGGGCAAAATCAAGAAATCATCATTTATAAAATAATTATCATAAAAATAAAATTGAAAAGGATATTTATACAATTTATAGGTGAATAATATTAAAATTCAAATAAAGGAATTTTTATAAATATATTACTAGAAATTTATTTGGAATGCTACCTACTCACCTTACACATTTTCAATTATCTCTATAACTTGCTCCTTTTTATGCTTCTTGCTTATACTTTAATAGTGCCACTAATTACCTAATCAAACAAACTAACAAGCTAATAATACTAAACCTCCCATATTAAAACTCAATCTATTTATACTTTATTTAAATATCCACAATGTAACATCTCAAATTATTTTTAAGAACCAAATTTAATTAAAATAATAATAAAAATAAATGTCTATAATTAAATTAAAATTAAGAATAATATGATGGAGATCTGAAGTTTAAAATTTACTAAACAAAATTTTGGTTTTATTTTATTTTTAACTATGCAAAAAATTACCAAAATTGACTTGAGCTTTTGTGTTATAGCAAAAAGATTTTAGCCCTTTCTTGTAATTTTCTCCAAATTATTTAAATTAGTTTTTTTAAGGGCAAAATTGAATGCATGAACGAAAAATGAAACAAGGAAAAGAAACAAAATGCAAGAGCAAGGAAGCGACAGAGAGGAGAGGGAGAACAGAGGAGGAAAAAAGGGGATTCAAGAGGCTTTGCAGACATTGTGAGCTCAGTTACAGGATAGATAAACTCCCTACTTCAATCCATTTCCTTCCCTCTTAGTTTTCTTAAGTTATTAGAAGAGGTAAATTTTGGACTTTGATCCCAAAAGCTTTGTTCTTATAAGCTTCGATTTTTTTTTTGAGTCCTAGGGAGACTGTTTTAAGTTTCTATTTGGTGCTCTAACATTTTGATTGGGCAATTAGATGAAAAGGAGAGTTTTAAGGCAAAAATTAAACTTTAAGGGATTGGGTGTTGGTCTTTAATAGTTTAAACCTATTGATTTAGTTATAATTATGCTATTTGAATCCAATAAGATTTAAATTAAGCTTTAGTTTTCATTATAAGGGCTAATTATGAAAGCTCGTAACACTAAGTAAAGGTTTTTGGTTGATTAAAAATTGTATGGTTTGGAAATTAGCCTAATGGTGGCTAATAGATGTTTTTTGGTGGTTAAGTGATACCATATGAATGGTTAGTTTAATATATAGACCATTTGGATCAATTATAGCTCATTGACCCAAGTTGTGTGGTATGAATTATAGTCTTCTTTTTATGCTATTTGCCATGATAAGTGATAAGCATCACTTATATTTTATAAGGATTGTTAGTGAAATTTTTTTGGACGTTAAGGGATAAGCCAAGTCTTATTTTTCGTACAAGAAGAAACCCTTTTGGTATAAAAAGATTGAGGTAACAGAGAAATTTATATTTATTATTACTTTGTTTAGCTATTTTTGAATAAATACTACTAGCTATCATGCATCACATGTTTTAAATGATTAAATGCAATTAATTGTGTTTTATAAGGACTTAAAGGGTGCTACTTGGATAACAGTGCATATATGTTTTCTATTTGTTTTATAATAATGTTTTTATGGAAAAGGTTGTTTGCATGCATTGTAATTATAGAGAATGAAAGTTGTACTTAAGGAATGTAACTGGGTTAGATACCTTAGATAGGTTAAGGAACTGCTTGAGGGACAAGTAATATATGTTATAATATTTTAGAGTGTTGAAGTGGTCAGTATTCGAGAAAGGTAGATAAGAGTAAAAGACATGATCTTGGTAGGAGTTTGCTAATGGGGAGGTGTGGACTCATGATATTCTATGACACACTGCCATTACTCAGTGTTGCCTTTTGTATTATGGGCTCAAAGAACTAATGTGGTTAGCAAATTGAGTGTTTGACACTTCTCATTTAGGGAGAGAATTCAACTTATGAAGTGTGAGATTGAGTACCTTGGCCAAGGTAACCCTCACATGGAGAGTAAGTCAGGCTGGCTCTAGAAGGGAGTTAGCTTCTACTGCTCATAATTCACGACGAAGGAGACCAAGCAGTTAGGTGGATTTAATCGTGCCTTAGATTATGTTTTGTGCTTATGGAGGTATAAGTAGGTATAAGGTTTACCTATGAGCTAAAGAGTGCCAAGGGGCATTCTGTCGGTCAGGAAAGGTCATACTAGCCTATGTTATGCATTCATACATTTTAAATGATAAAATTATATGTTATGTTTAATCTATTATTCATTTATTCAACTATGGCTTACTTTGTAATAATAAATGTAGATTTCTCTATTATTAAGATGGTGGTCGTCTCACTTCTTTCTCTTTAATATTTTTAGGTTCAAGCACAAGATTTAGTGGTGGACAGGAAAAGGAGCAGAGTTAGGGGTTATTTGTGCATTGTAAAGAACTGCAACCTCTTTATTTTGAGCAAATCTATTATAATGTATTTAGGATTAAGGTGCCAGTAGGATGTTTTTATATATACATGTGTGTGAATATGTGTGGATTATGTGCTTGTATATGAATTTTTGTTGCTTCTAAACTTGTGGCTTTAAAACTTGGTTATGATGCACGGTTTTAATGGATTCATTCGGTAGACTAGATTTCCACTACAAACAAATGTTTATTTTGATATGTATATGAATATATGTGATTTTACAAGCAAATACAAAAGTGGTTGCATTATGAATTATGTGCTATGGGTAAACATATACTTGGGATAGAAAGAGTAGGTGCATGGGCCCTACAGGGATTTCTGAGTCAAGTGCCAATGTTTATCATGTACATTTATATAAGTATATGGTGTTTGGAGTGGTTTTTGACCACTCTTGTATGATTAGTGCATTTTAAGAGTTTAGAATCCATTTTGAAAAATGGCACCTGGATGGTTAAAATTTGATATAAGGGGTATTTCTATCATTTAAATATTCTATTAAATACTCCTAGTCTTATTTGATGTGTCCAAAGTATTCCCACAAGTTTGTAACCCTTAGGATAAGATTTGAATAATTTTGAAAATGGTTTTTACCAAATATCCAAATTTCAATTCGATTGTTGCATTTTCCTAAAATTTGGATCACAAGTAGAACCTTTTATAATCTTCATACGAGCTTTAGAATCACTTCGATCAAATATTGAACGGAGAAATAGTGCACTCCGGGAGTTGGTGTGGAGGTGCTATCATGACAACTATTTAATGCTATCCTGACATCAACAGTTGTTAAAGTTGCGACATGCATGAATTTCAATCCATCTGTTAGATCTTTTCAAAATTTTGTATAGTAGTAGTACTCTTTGAATGTGACGTGAGCTCTAGAACAACTTTGATCAGAGGTCTGATGATGAAATAGTGCACTCCAAAAATTGGTTCGAAAGTGTTGTCATGACAACAAAAATACCAAAGTTGTAACATGTCTAAATTTTAATCTGATCGTTGGATCTTTTTGAAACTTGAAAAAAATACTAGTACTCATTAAAAGAGATATATAGGCTTTAAAATTACTTTGATCAAAAGCCATACGGTGAAATGGAGCCTCCCAAAAGTTTGCCCAAGAGAGCTGACATGATAGCAAAATTAATGCTTTCATGACAGAAATTAATTGCCTTTATTTGCCCTATTTGCTTCCATATGCTACATATTAATCCTTTAGACTTTTCTAAGAGGTTTTATATGTGTGTTTTGTTGTATAAATTGTTTAGTGATTTAAAAGGTTTGTTTACTAAGTCAATTTTAGGATCAACTCCTTAACTATACTTATTTTATTAGTTGTGGTGTACTTTTGATAACACTCGGGGCAAGTGTTACACACAAGATTTTCCAAAATCTTATTTGTTCATAATTCAACTACCTTAAACATGCTCTCTTTGAAATTCTTTAAGTATGATAATAACAACTCCAATAATTCATTGACTATGCAATTCTCAATTAGTTTTGTAGAATATAAAGGATATTAATTTTAAAGACATACTATTTGCTCAAGCATGAATCAACTAAGCCAAATCAACAAATTTAAATGACTCATCACTCTAGCATAGAAGAGAAATCTCAAACAATAATATATCCTCCATAATTTCCTTTAATATAAAACATAATAAGTTAAGTTAAACTCATGTTTTCATATAGCTTTGTAATGTGCTACAAGACAAAATTTTCTTTAATCTTCTCCTTTTCAAACATTTTAACAAACACCTTAAGTGTATCAAGATTCAATTTACAATAGTCATCCAATAAGTTCTCCAATACTTTCACCAGTTCCTTTCTTAAATATTTGAGTAAACACTTTGTGCACATCCTAAATTAAATTAAGGAACTAGTATCTTGGTTTAAAATAGAAAATCACACTTTTATGCCTAATATAAATTCTTAAAGTTTTCTTATTATCGATATAAACTTTTAAACTAGAAGATAAATTTCTTGCTTCTTGTCAATGAATTCCAAATTTAATTATATCAATCCATTATCACCTTGCTCTTTTCTTAAGAATTTTAAAAGAAAATCTTAGTAGCATTCACATATGTTCCCTGTAAACCCAAATTTCATTTGTTCCAATTCTCCTTGTCATTTACTTTCTAAGTCAAACTGTAATGACTTAGATAAATAAAATAAAAATAAACACATAATAATTTGTTTAGAGTGTATTTTATTTATGTTTGGAACAATTTTGACAATAATGGGTGTTGGCATAGTGGAAGTGCATGTATAAGTCATCCACTTGGTCCAGAGTTCGAATCTCCTGAAACAAAAAAGGAGTTGATTTTTATGACTTTAATTTTGTGAAATTACCAATATACCCCTCCCATATCAGATTTATATTTTCTTTCTTCTCTTCCTTATTTCGGTCTCGGTTTGACGGAGGGGGAGGGAGAGAATGTTCTGGAACTCGTGCGATCTGGTCTCCGTTCCTCTGCCATCTCCGATTTCTTCTCTTCTTCCTTCACTCTTTGCCATCGCTGATGAGAGAGCTGAGATGCTGTGCGTTTTCTGTTGCTGGTCCACTGTTTTCCAGCCCATGTTTGCTTTGTTTCTTGTTCTTGACCATATTTCTTCCCCCACTCTTCTGTTAGTTGATGATGAAGCAAGTAAATAGCTGATTTGAGGTTGTAAGAGAACTAATTTAGTGGGTTGGAGGTTGGAATTGTGCTGTCTTCTTCTTCCCCTGTTCAGTCGTAGGTTCTATTTTGTGCTTCCCTGTGCGTTTGTGATCGGCTGCCTAAGGTGAGAAACTTCACTCTCTTTCTATTGCTATGTGCGTGTAGTGTTGGATGGGAATGGTGAAGTAAACTGGAAAAAAAAACAGAGAGGAAAGAGAAAAGAAATCTTCTGCCAGCCGTGAATGATGCAGATTTCTTGTTCTTCTTTTCTTTCATTGTTGTCGGTTGCTGAGTTGAAATCTTCGAACCCCTTAATTTTTCGGTCAGCCGTAGGGAGTGTTGAGCTGTATAGTGTTTTGGTCCTCATCATTTTTTCAAAGTCGGCTCTGTCTTACTTCCTTCTTATACTATGATTTTGTTGGCTGTGGGTGCAAGGTGGTGATGGAGACTCATATTTAGATAAGTTTCATATTGTATCTCTTCTTCCTCTAGCTGTTGGCGTGCTCATCCTTGAAAGGGTATGAGACCTGAACTTTGGTTTCTTTCTTTCTGCTATTTGGCCGAGTTTAGGGAATGCGGATGAGATTGATAAAATAAAATCAATTATTTTCCTATTGTTAGGTGCTGATTGGAAATGTGAATTGAGAATTTTAATTATTCTAGGCTTGGAGATGGAAATTTGCTTGAAAGAAATACCTAAAATTTATCTATTTAGACATGAGAAAAAATTTTAAATGAATGAGTTGTGGTGTATGGTGCTGTTATAATGCATTTTCTTGATGGTGTTGGGTTGTTGGTTTCAAGGCTAAATGGAATACTATTGTATAGATTGATACAATGTCATTATGAGAATTATTTGTGGGCGCTTCCAAGATGTTGTGTAAATGATTACAATAAGAGTAATGTGTTTGGAATGGCTGGTGTTGAAGTAATTGTTAGAATGAAAGTGGAAGAGAAGAGCTTAAATGGGACACTTGGAGATTAGTGCTTATGAGATGTTTATTAAAATGCTTGTTAGGAGAATTAAGCCTGATTTTGAAATTTCATTGATTCTTGTAGAAAGTAGAGTTAGTTTAGATGTTGTTAATCTATAAATTTGACTTGAAAGTTGCAAAGGACATTTGACTATGAAATTAATAATATGTGCTTACTAGAGTGCTTGGAGATCGATAGTTTGTTGAGAAAATATTTAAATGCTAGAGTTTTTTTTTTATTTCTTTTTATGAGGGGATTGAAAAGGATGTATTTAGTATCTTGACAAATTGCTAATGATGAATATCTTTTAAACAAAGCTTTGGTTTTCATGTTTCAAATGTATTATAGTAGATTACCGATTAGACGGTTGAAATGGAATTATTGTACTGGCTGAGAGTTAAATAAAGTTTTAATATGATTTATAAGGTGTTTGGAAGAGAAGAAGTTTGATTAAAGTTGAGAAGAGAAATTTGACTTCTGGAGAAATTTCAGGTAAGTAGATAGCGTCCCAACTGATATTTTATTAAAATCTCTTTTATTCGAATATTACATTTTTATGCAAATTATTTTTACGACAACAATGTGATTATGAGACATTTTGTTGATTAAATTACTTTATTTCGCGAAATTATTTTACCAGAATTGATCATTTTGGTTAATCAGTAAATAGAAGTTTGAATTCTAATTGTGGGATTTTATTTTTCTGGAAATCATTTTTATAGCATTAATGCGATTATTGAATATTTGTTGATTAACATTACTTTATTTTGATAAATTAGCTTTACCAAATTTAAAATGTTATTTGATCAATTAAATTAAGTTTGAACTTTGATTATGAGATTTTTATTCTAGCAAATATTGGAGAGATACAGAAAATGATTCATGTAAGTTCGAAGTTGAAATTTTTTTTATTCAATAAATGCAAGCACGAGCATTGGATATAAAATTTGATTCTGAAAAGTTTTAATGCTTAAAAGTATTCATGCGAGTTTGATTTTGAGAATGAGAACTGTATCTTGAAAGTGATGATTTTCTCACATGTTTGAAAATGGTTTTAAAAAGGGACTTTGTACAGAACACTGGTTGCTAACGGCAGTTCCGTTAGCCCTTGGCGCACCATGGTACACCTAGCTAGCAAGGTGTTTATAGGAGGTGCTAGCCCCGTGCGATGGCCAACGCACGTAGAACGGAGGGATGGTTATTCGTGAGCATCGTACTCACGTTTGTTTCGTGGCTTCAAGCCGCATTTGGTTAGCATGACCCTCGTGGACTGTGTGTCCACGTTTGTTTCGTGGCTTCAGCCACGTTTGATTACTTACCCTCATGGATTGTGTGTCCACGTTTGTTTTCATAGCATAAGCCGCGTTTGGTTAGTTACCCTCGTGGATTATGTGTCCACGTTTGTTAATTGTTCTGATAAGTCCCTATATTTATGAATCCAATCGTTTGATGATTTCATATTCTATTGGTTTTTATTTAGTAATTTGTTTATAAATATTTATTTCATTTATGTGCTTTCTTGAAATCAAGTGATAATATCATTTTCTATGGTAGTTTAATGATTTGAGATTTTATTTGAAATTTATAGAGCCATTTTATTTATTATGAAGTTTATAAAATTTTTATGAAAATTTTGTCTATTTAACTTACATAACTATTTCAAACTTTTCATTTTATTTATGTTCTATTATTTATTGTGGGGACGTTATTCACTGGAAAAGATATTTTGGTCTCAGATGGTATAGTTGAACTCGTGACCCGAGATATCCACTTAGGAGTTTTATTGCTGAATTGAAGCAGAAGAATTATTTCAGTCAAATCCTAATTTGATGAAAAATTTGAACTTTATACTTACGTTGGCGTCTGGCCTTAGGTGCTCCACATAGACTACAGGTAGGATCCTTATATTTCTTTTAAAGTTGAATATCTGAATTAATATTGTAATAATTTTTAATTACTCTATTAGTGTGTTTAATGTATTAATTTCAGAGTTTCTCCGATTAAGGCTTAAGGGATATGAATTTTGTGCCCATATCCTGTGCCGGTCACACCTGATTTTTGGGGCGTAGTACAAACACCCCTACACAACTCAAGCAGAATCAATAAGATAAAACATTCTAAAATAAATCCCAATCAAGCCTTTGAATCACATTCAAAAAGAAACTAAAATCAACAACTAAAAATATTGAGATTTCTAATAGGTGTTATGCTCACAAATGCTCCTCCAAGATAAACATGAAAATTTAATAACATTCATTCACTAAATTCTTCTCTCAAACATTTTACAAACACCATGAAGGCATTCTCCATTAACAAAATTATGAACCCAAAATTCAAGCTTCCAATAGCTTCAAATACTTAATTTAACAACCAAGATTCAGCTTAGCATCAAACTAAATTGGCATCAATGATTAACCAACCAACACCTCAATTTTCTCAAATCTATGATAGCAATAATAAGGAACATAGATGCATCTTTCAGCCAGGAGAGGAAGGAGGAAGGACTAGTGACTTACCATAAACCAAAATGCAATGACAACATCCACTCATTAGCTCACAGATGACATCGAAAAAGACGAGAATAGCTACAACCCTACTACTTGAATGAGGAGGAGAAGGAACAGAAATTACAAACTCTAAAAGGGGAATACTCCAGCTTAACATACACATAAGTTATGGCTAGCAACTAAAGCAAAGGAAGACATGAAGATTGAGCACCCCCACACATACTACACATTGACACAGAGCTAAGAAGGAACAAAGAACAATAATAGGAAAAAATTTGATAACTCTAACTCTCCAAATAATGGAGATGCAATAGCGAGATAGAGCACAAATTGGTGGTGAGTAGTTAAAATTGATGAGGGGGGCTAGAAGATTGGGTCGATGGTGAAGAACCAGAGGAGTGAATTAATGGTAGAGAGAAAGAAGAGAAAAAAGAAAATGGGATACTCTATATTTGAATGGCAAAGATCTAAATAAGAGAGAAATTAGAAGAAATACAAGGGCATAAGGAAAATTACAAGAAATGACACAAATTTTTCCAAAAATTGATAACAAAATATCGACTAGGAGAAAATTTTGTATTTAGTTTAAAATTTAGGATCATTACACTTCTCTACCTTTATGACATACTAGACATTGCATATTTTCACATATACATGTATAGCAATGATGAAATAATTTTCATCAAAATGCTACTTTACGTATGCTATTTCATTTCCTACACATGCCAAGGAACTTAACATATTTTACGATTACTTTCTTGATCATACACTTTGTAAGGGGATTTGTTATCATATACCATGTACGAGTTAGTTATACAAATACAACTATCTATGCTATATCATCTTATACAAAGTCATACCTTTCATTCACATTTTCAATCTTATTATGATACTTGGATTCTCACATACAATGTCTAATTGGGTGGTCTAAGCACTCATATGAAGCTTATTTTAAAGGGACAATTATATTGAAGTTCCACACAAGAAAATTAATTACTATAAGCTCCATTGACAACTGAACTAAACTGTATTGACAACACAACCGATTGTCAATGCAGTTTAGTTTAGTTGTCAATGGACCTTATAGTAATTAATTCCCTTGTGTAAGACCTAACTATAATTTTTCCTATTTTAAAATCTAACTGATGACACAGGTTTCATCTCAATCTAACCTTTCATTAGAAAATTGGACTCCTAGATGCAAAATGACTCCTTTATGTCATTTTGTCTCATCCAAGCATCCTAAAGCTAAACCTTGTGTCATTAGTTATTTTTAAGGCCTTGACCATAAATGGGACACTTTATACCTAAATAACCATACATATCATCAACAATGACACCACACATGATTTTAGCAAGATAATTGCCTTGCTCACATAATTAGGCCTTTTACACATCTATGCACACACATATATATATATATATATTCACTTGGCTAATAATTCATATAACCATTCAAAACATACAATCATATACTTGCCTAAGTATCTTAGCCCTACAGGCCCTAACTTACCCATGTTTACATATATATATATATATATATATCACACATATAAGGCTATTTTCATAGTTTATCACACATTTCATATACTAGGCCAAATTCCACATCATATTACACACTTTTTAAGGTTAAGATGTGCACACATGGGAGAGCATTAAACATAATATATGCATGCATTCTTATGACAACTTATAAACATAATTATTTCTACAACATTTTATTTCATTACATAAACTCAGGGTTTCTAATAACCTCACTACTCTTGGTCTAGCTCTTTTTCCCTTGTGACTACCAGTCTTAGGACCTAAAAAAAATATAAACCATAAGGTGACATAAAAATTTTAGTAACTAAGATACTTTAAGGCTATATATTAAATAAAATAATTATAAACAAGTAATAATAACTTTATCTATTTCAAATTCTAAAGTATGCAAATAACATACACATAACCATTTTCATCAATCATTTCTCACACACATGACCATCCTAAGTCCGATATTCTTTGTATATCCCTAACTAAATTTGTAGGTGACTCTAACTATTTCGTAAGAAACTAGTCCTCACCCAACCTTCTGCAGGTGAAGCACCAAGCCAAGGTGTTCTATCCTACTTCAAGACTATGACTTCCCCCTTCACGCACATTAAGGGTGTCATTGACTCCTATCCACACCTTTACAGGCACTAGGTAGTTGCCAAATTGCCTAAATTTTTAATGGTACAATCCCTTAAATTGCTGCACCATGGGTACCCTAGTGATAGCTGATGCATATGGATTTTTCACGCTTATCTCTTTAACATGGGTGAACTCCCACCCCTTTAATATAAGTGAATGAAAATATGCGCAATATCATTTTTATACATACATATATACAAATATATATATATATGTATGTATGAATAGTTTGCTTTTAAATCTACTTTCACAAAGGTATTACTCATAAATAAATCTTTTTTTCAAACAAAAACTATGCAAGTTGCCAAATCATGCCAATATTTTTAAATCACCCACATATACGAATACATTTACTTATGAACAATTAATCTAACAAGTAGAAAGATTGAATCATTTAGTTACCTTAATCCTTTTGTTACTAGAAAGAGTAACGCATGTTACTCCTAACTCTATCAGTTTCTTTTGTCACACTTATCTCATCCACCAACACAATTATCATTAATAGTCAATTATCAATTTGACCATAAATGCTAATTATCATAGTTAACCGCAATTAACTACCTAACCACTTTCCCTTAGTCCTCTTAGGTTCAAATCATTTTCCCTTATGCCTTTTACCACTTCTACTAACTTCTCTAATCATAAAGTTATTATCACTCTTTTAAACTTTTTAATTTAGGTTAAATTGAGCGTATAGCCTTATAGCTCAACTAGAAATCACCACACTAGTTATAAAGCCTTAGTTTAACTTGCTAAAACCTCTTTGTCACTAAAGGGTAAGAAATCAACCTCTTAAAACTCCTTAATTCAATTTCTCTATCTCTTAAAATAAGAAAAATTAGTATAAATAAGAGCTTAAGGTGGTATGAAACTTACTTGGCAAGCGACTAGTCAAAATTGACTCCCAAAACTCTAAGATCTCATGCCCTAATAGAAGATCTCTTCCTCCTTCTTCCTTTAGATTTTCCTCTCCCTCTCCCTTCACATTTTCTCTCCCTCTCCTTTTGATTTTCATGCCAGATCATGCACGTACATATCCCATTTTTGTGCAATGCGTCGTGGTGCATGCTATATGTCACGACATATGGCACAGTAAGAAACTTCTCACTCTATCTTACTCATATCATGCCAGATCACCTTTCTTTCACTTGATCCTAAACACTTATGTAATAACCTAAAAATTTCAATAAGATTAAATTTAATGATAAAGTATTTTGATTATATTTGATTGTATTTTTATTTTAGGATAGCTTTACTTAAAGTGAATAGGTGGCTCAATGGAAATGAGTATGGATGAATAGACTCAAGTCCTAAGCTTAAATCCTTCTAGACTACTAAAAAGGATTTTTATTTTTGCTTAATTATGAAATTACTATTATGCCCTTAGGAAAAAAAATCAATGGCAGAGAGCAAACACACACATCCTCTGTTTTTATTCCTTTCCCAATGTCTTCTTTCCAACAAGAGATCTAGGAGCTTCGAACAGAACTGCCATCCTCCCTCTTCTTCATCTGCTTCTTTCTTGATTTATTCTGTCACCGTCTATGGTATGCAAACAAGCTCTATCTACTACGACACGCCATGGCAAGAAGTGGAATCATAAGCTTTTCTTCTTCATGCATCATCACTTATCTCCTTGCTCTCATGGTTGTGATGTCATCTTGAGTTTGTGTAGGCTTTAAGTTTGGTTCTCTTCCCCTTTCTCTATTTTACTATCACAATTCTCAGCTTAATACTCCAGATGCACTAGCAGTGGTAGCCAGGGAAAATCTTTGATTTTCTCCCTCTTCTTTACGTGTGATGCTAGTTTTTGTGAGTGTGACCACAAAGTTTTCTTCCCTTCTCAGTGTCGAACTATTCCTTTTCCTAGTTCAGCATTATTGGTTCTGCTAGTTAGTGAATCATACTTCTCTTCCCTCCTCCGTCTAGTTGTGCATGTTGTAAGGGTTGTGACTGTGGAATTATTCATGCTTTTCTACTGTCATTAATGAATATAAAGGGAATTTCACTTGAGTTGAAGATTTTTTTTAAAGAACAAAACGATGATGGTATGGATTTGAGTTTCAAATGAACTTAATTTGTTTATACATGCTAGTAAATTTTTGGGAAGTAAAATTGATAAGGAAGATGTTGGCATTAGTTTAACGATTAGTGCCCATAAGGTAGAAGAGTGTTGCTTAATTGTGGTATTTCTCTAAAATTTCATTGATTATTGTAAGAAATATGTTTTGTATGGGTGTTATTGATATATAAATTTATCTTGAAGGTTGTACAGGAAATTTGTTCATGAAATTAATATGTAATTATTTGAATTCATAGGAGTTGATGGTTGTTGATAAATTATTTGGTTAGAGGTTTAGATGTTGGAAAGGAGAGAGAGAGAGGAAAAAAATGAAAGCATATGAAAAGCATTAGCTGTAAAAGTTTCAATCCTGGTATAGTTTAATATTGGTGGTAATAATGTTGGAAAGGAACTAATGAATTGATTGAAAGGCTATTAAACCTTTCTATTCTATAGGAAGTTGGAAAAGAGGAAATCGATTTATGTGGTAAAGGAGGATCTTCTAATTTAAGAAAATTTTAGATAAGTCAATGGCATCCTAGTTATTTTACTAATAATAGTTTTTAATGTAAGAATTCATCTTTATCTTTATGAAGGTCATTTTTTAATTATTATGATAATTTGGATATATTATTGATTAAATTATTTTATCATGTGAAATATAAGATTACTGCAACGAAATAAATGTGATGTGGCAGGTACATGTAAATTTTTTTTAGATTCTTGTTTTCAAAATTTATGAAATTATTTTGATTAGCTTTGAAAAATTTTCATTGTTAAATAAATATATAATGAGCATTATTTATGAGATTTTATTTTGACAAGTATTAAACTGATACTTACAATAATCCATGTGAGTTTGCCATTGAAAGTGAAAATTTTATTTCAGAAATGATTGTTTTTCTCGCATGTTAGAAACATGATTTTAAGAGGACTTTAAGCAAAACACTTCTATTAACAGCAGTTCTGTTAGCCTGCATTGTATTATAGTTAATGAATGACTAGTTTGATTTTCATGAGCTATGTTCTCATGTCTGTTATTCGTGGGTCTTACACTCATATCTATTTCATGGCTTTGGCTATGTCTGATTAGTTACCATCATGAACTATGTGTCCACATCTGTTTCATGGTCTTGACCACATATGGTTATTTACCCTCATGGACTATGTGTTCACATTTGTCTTTATGGTATAAGCGCATTTGGTTATTTTACCCTCGTGGACTGTGTGTCTACGTTTGTTACCTATTATATTAAGTCCTCAAAATTCTAAATTTTTAATTAATTTTAGCATTTGATACTTCAATGCTTTCAATTAGTAAACGTACTACTTTGATTTACATGTAGATAATTTATTTCTTCAAGCATGATAAAATAACGTTAATTTCAGCTCACTCTCATTTTATGATTATGATTAAAATTTACAAATTTATTAAGTTTATTACATTGAATTATCATCTCTTCAACTAGTTTACTTAACTCTTTGAGTTTATTATTTTTACTCTTTTAAATTTTATTTTTAGGGATACTATTCACTAAAAATTATTTTAGTCTCAGATTCATTAGTTGAGGATGAATGTTCTATTGATTATTGAGGAGTTTATCACTGAGTGGGAAGTGGAGGAGTTATAGACCAAGCTGCCTTTTTATGTAAAATTTGAATTATAAAACTTTATTTTGTAAATTAAATTATAGGTGCCCCACATATGCTATAGCTAGGATTTATATTCAATATATATTTTGTATACTAGCTAGAAGGAGCTGAGCTCCTAGTTGATTGATATTTGTTTGTAAATTTGTACTAGAAAATTTTTGGAGATCTTATGTACAAGAGGGATTCTATTGAAATTTTTACAAAAGTATTAAGGCATTTCATGAATTAGGCTTAAGGAATGTGTGTTTAAGTACATATCCCATACTGGTCACTCTCATATTTTGGGGCATGACAACTTAATACCCTGACATGTCAAAACATCAATTCACCACTCAAAACTAGCCTAATTTTACTAATTTACCCAGAATTAGCATTTAAGGTCAAGATTAGAATTCTAGACGTTATATTTATACTAGATTTGAATCTTCATTTACAAATCTAAAGTTTTTCATAGAACTAGCCTTTTGTTAGCATTCACAAAAGTCCCTTCTCTCTATGCCACATGTTGGGGCTATAATAACTTAAATTTTTAAGTAAAACTAAAAAATATATTATAATGTATTTTAATATATTTTGATTAATTTTTGAAAAAATTTACCAAGAGGGAGAACTAGTCTAGTAGAAATTAAGCTCATAATTTATCAGTAAGGTCTTGAGTTTGATTCAAAAGGGGCTCAAAGTTAGAATTTCATTTTTGAATGCTACTTATTTTAACTTATGAAATTACCAAAATACCCTCATTCCATCATATTTTTTTATTCTCTCCTCCTTCCTTGTATAGTCATGATTTTACATTAGAGGGAGAGAAGAAAATTCTGGATATTCCGTCGTGTGCTCTTTGACTTTGCCTTCCTTTCCACTATCCTATCCTTGTCACCAGTGAAGTGGGGACTAATTGCCACCATGCAATGCCCAGGTCCTCTTTCATGCTCCTTATCTCTGTTTGCCTTCCTTGTTTACTGCCTTGTCTTTACCAT
Source organism: Prosopis cineraria (assembly GCF_029017545.1). NCBI lineage: Eukaryota > Viridiplantae > Streptophyta > Magnoliopsida > Fabales > Fabaceae > Prosopis > Prosopis cineraria. The sequence continues at coordinate 27,524 of NW_026556662.1, forward strand.
TCATGTTTATGTCACTAATAGGTGTGAGAAATCAAGTCACTAGAGATGGTGGTGTTAGTTGTGGCTCTTTTTCTACTTGCTCTAGTGTTGTTTATTTTGTTTTCCTTCCTTCCTTGTGTGTTGTGCCAAATTTTTCCCCTACTTTGCATCACATATTACTCAACCCTACTAGCTGTCTAGCTCGTCTGTCCATTACCATCGTTGCAAGAGTCATCACTCATCTACCACTACAAGGAGTTTTGACAAGGTCATAACTACTTTGTGTAACCCTATTTGCATTACTCGTTGTTGCGGCATCATTGTTGGATCTTCTCTTCCCTTGTTCAATGTTTTAGCTTCCTCCTCTTCTCTTTTAAGTTGATTGGTGATTTAAGGGTGATTGTAAGAAGGGTAGCTCAATTAGAGTTGTTGTAAGAAATGAGTTTGAGCTTCAAAGATACTACAGGTAAGTAGATAATGTCTTAATGATGTATAATTAAAATTATTTTACTAAAATATTATTTTACATACACTATTTTAATAATAAGTATGTTGAATATTTGATACTTTGTTAATTAAATTACTTCATTTTGAAGTTGTAAGATGATAACGTAGAACAAGTACATCATGTCATATGAATGTTATGCTCCTTATGATATATACTTTCAAGATTGGTAAAAAATCATTTTTTACTAATTTTGGAAATTTTTTATTTTTTAATAAATACAAGTAAATTTTATTATAGCAAGTTTTGATGCCTAAAAAAATATTCATGCTATTTTGATTTTGGGAATGGAAACTATATTTTAGTAGAAATGATTTTCTTACATGTTTGAAAATGGATTTGGAGGGGATTTTATACAAAACATTGGTTGCTAATGATAGTTTCATTAGCTCTTTGAGCACTATGGTCAATGAGTAGTTAGTTTAATTTTCATGAGCTCTATTCGCATGTTTGTTATTTGTGAATCTTGAACTTGCATTTGATTTTTTGTCTTCAAACTACATTTAGTTAATATTAACCTTATGGATTGTGTATCTACGTTTATTTTTATGGCATGCTCACACTATGTTTAGTTACTTGCCCTCGTGAACTATCTGTTCACATTTGTCTCTTTATGGCATACGTTGTGTTTAGTTATTTACCTTTGTAAATTATGTGTTCACATTTGTGAATTGTTCTAATAAATTCTTAGAAATATGAATTTTTTAATTAATGGTGATTTCATACTTAATTCTTTTTAATTAGTATATAATGTTATTTTTATTTATTTATTTTATTATTTGACTTGTCAAGATCAAATGTTAAAGTTGCTTTATCATTATAGATATAAAGTTTCTTGATATTGAAATTATTAGAACTGTTTGTTTCGAGTGTACACATATGTTTAGATTGAATTGGTTTCTCTTTAATTTATGTAAATGTGTAGTTTATTGATTTTGATTCTGCAAGATGTTATGGTTGGGATGTTATTCACCGGAAAGTATTTGATTTGGTCTCGGATAGTATAGTGACATTGTCTATCTTGTTGACTACTGGAGACTTTTGCTAAGTTGGGTAGATATTCATTCGAAAACACCTTTCTTTCAATGTAAATAATCAATTATGTGTTTTAATTTGAGATTTGGTTTTAGGTGTTCCACATTAACTATGGGTAGGATTCTAGTTTGTAACATATATTGTTTGTCTGTTATGGAAGAGCAAAGCTTCACAATGCTGGTTTGGACTTTATATAGTTGTTGTAGAGATTTTGGAAAGTCCTATTTACAGGGAGTTATGTTGAAATTCCTATAGAAGTTTAAGGATCTTTTTATTTATATGAAAATTTTTCTACTTTTTCCAATCCTATTTTAAATGAATTAAGATATTAATAAATTAAGTTTCTTTATTAGGCTTTTTAGAGTAGATGGAGGTTAGTATATATATATATATATTCTTTGCTGGTCATGCCTAATTTTTGGGGTGATTGATAAGTGGCATACTAAGCATGTACTGTGGCACATAGAACAAAGAGTTTTTTAATTGTTGGTGTATTACTATTGGCTTTCATGCTTCCAAATACATCCTCAAGCATTATTGGTTCTCCATTATCAAAATTCCCATTAGAAGTCTCATGAAACATAGATACAACTATGATATCTTTCAAAGATTAAATCAAGGCAAGTTTTTTTCTTTTACAAAAATTGCTAATAAATTTCAATCCACCAAGGTTAAATTCAACTAAAACCCATTTTCCTATGTTTGAACCAAAAAATATTCACAATAGAACTAATAAATAGTATATGAAAGTGTAGGAAAATGTGTAAGAATTGGCATTAGTTTAAACAAGCTAAGTTAATTGTAATAACCTTGAATTTTAAATTAAATAAATTCTTTTCAAATGATATTTAATTTATTTATTTTAAGTTTATGACAAGTGAAGAGTAGAAGCTTAGTGAAATTTTTACCGGTTATTTAAATAGAGGTCTAGAGTTGAATCTCATTTAAGCCAAATGTTAGTTTATTTTTCTTATATGGAAAACTATTAAAGTTGCCCTTACTTCCTATATATATATATATATAAAACATTATAAATAGAATATTAATATGATGTGAGGCCTTGACTGGTAATATTTTCCAACTAGCTTTGGTCTAATTTGTAATTTTCTCCACAAGTTTTATATTTTATTTCTGTTTTTTTCACTTTTTCAATTAGATTGACAAATGAGAGTAAGAGAGAGGTTTGTGAGCGTTCTCTGTTTTTCTTCTCTTCTCTATTGTGCTAGCTTCGTCCTTACTGATAGTGGACTTGCCCCTCACTGCTAACTATTCATCTATTATGTTTCTTCAAACTGGGCATTCGTTTCTATCAGGATTGAGTAGCTGAATCCCTCTCTCATTTGCTCTATTTCATGGCTATGGAGAGAAGGAAAATGCTGAACTAGGGAAGAAAGCTCTGGAAACTCCTATCGTTTCCTTTGTCTCTCCCCTCTTGTTCTGGTGGTCACTGGTGAAAGTGGTTCTTGTTGTAGCTATGCCAAGTCTAGATGCTCCATCATGTTCCCATCTCTATTTCCTTTTTAGTAATGTTCTATTCTTAATGTTTGCGTTCAAGTTACTGAAGGGTGTAGGAAACCAAACCACAAGAACTGGTGGTGCTGTTGCAAGCTTGGACGTGTGCTGGTAATTCGATTTCTTTGTTTTCTTATGAGCTTGTGTTTAGTTTCCTTCTTCACTATTTAACTATTAAAACTGTCTTTTGCCTCCATGCTTTCTACCATAGAGATCTATGTTATTTTTTCACTTTCTTCTCTGCCCCTACCTGCACCAAATAAAAGTAAGAGATTCGAGTCCCTTTTCTTAATTATTTTTATGTTAGTGAGTGCTATCTGTTGTTGATATGTGTGAGAGTGTCGCTTGCTTTTACATAATTGGTGTGTGTTCTGTGCTATCATGTTATAAGGAAGAGCTTCAAATATAGAGTTAGAAATTTATCTTGAAGCTTGATGATGATGATATATATATATATATATATATTTATGGTTGAGTTAAATTAATTTGCTCAGAATGGTGTTGATGTTGAAACAATTGTTAGAATGAAAGCAGAAGAAAAGAGCTTAGATGGGATATATGGAGATTAGTATTTATAAGATGTTTGTTTAAAGTGCTTGTTAGAGGAATTGAACATGTTTTGAAATTTCATTGGTTTTGGGTGAAGTAGAGTTAGCTTAGATGTATTAAGCTATAAATTTGACTTGAAAGTTATAAAGGACATTTGACTATGAAATTAATAGCAATATTGGATTATTGAAATTCTTGGAGATCGATAGTTTGTTAAGGAAATATTTAAATGCTAGAGTTATTATGAGGGAATTGGAAAGGATCTGTGTTTTGTGCCTTGACAAAATGCCAATGAGGAATATTTTTTAGTGTAAAGTTTTGTTTATTATAGTTAATTATTGATGGGAATGTTAAAAAGGAAATTTTATATTGGCCGAGAGTTGAATAAAATTTTAATATGATTTATAGGTGTTTGAAAGAAGAGAAATTTGATTAAAGTTGAGAGGTGAAATTTGAATCCTGGAAATTTCAAGTAAGTAGATAGCATCCCAACTGATATTTCAATAAAATTTTCTTTATTAAAAATTACATTTTATGCAAAATCTTTTTATAATAAACAATGTGATTAGTAGATATTTTATTCATTAAATTACTTTATTTTGTGAAATTATTTTACAAGAATTGATAATTTTAGTTAATCAGTAAATGCAAATTTGGATTCTAATTATAAGATTTCATTCTAGAAATTATTGACTTGCTATGGAAAATGATTCATGTGAGTTTGACATGAAAATGAAAACTTTATTTTGAAAGAAATAATTTTCTTGCATATTTGAAAACGGACTTGAAGGGAACTTTATATAAAAACAACTGGTTGCTAATGGTAGTTTCGTTAGCCTTTAGTGCACCATGATTAATGACTAGCTAGTTTGATATTCGTGAGCTTTGTTCTCACATTTGTTATTCATGGGTCTCATACCTGCAGTTGTTTTCATGGCTTTAAGCCGTGTTTGATTAGCATTACCCTCATGACTGTGTGCCCACATTTGTTTCATGGCTCAAGCGACATTTGGTTACTTACCCTCATAGGCAGTGTGTCCACATTTGTTTTTGTGGCATAAGTCACGTTTAGTTATTTATCCTTATGGACTGTGTATCCACAATTGTTACTTATTCTGATAAGTCCTTATAATTATGAGTTTTTAATTATTTGATCAATCAATTTTCATTAGTTGTGATTAGTGACATTATAATTATTTAATGCAGTTATTTGCTTTATTGAAATTAAATGATAATGACGTTTGAGATAATACTTTAATGAATCAAGATTTTATTAAAGTTACACAGAGCTCTTTAATGCTAAAGTTTATTGAATATTGTTTGCGAAAATTGTCATCTCTAGCGCACATATTTTTTTTAAATCTTTATTTCATACATATTTAACTATTTCTTGTTGGGATGCTATTCATTGGAAATTTATTTTGGTCTCAAATTCATTAACTGATGCTAATCCTACTAATAACATCTGAAGGGTGTACCACTATTCTTGGTGGAATTTTACCTCACATTATCCTTGTTTGATGTAATATTTGAACTGATATATTTTATTTTGAAAGTAAGGTTCGGTGCTCCACGTAGCCTATAGCTAAGTTTCTATTTTGATATATGTTGTCTGATGGTTGGAAGGAGCTAAGCCCCTAATTGATTACTATATTGTGTTGCAGAATTTTCAAGAGGTCTTATTTATAAAGGAAGCTCTATCAAAATTTTTACAAAAATATTGAAACTTTTATTATAATGATTTATTTAAGTATGTTATAATTTTCAATACAAATTCAATTATGTTTTAAAATAGAAAGATTTTAAATTTTGGGCTCAAGGGATATGGACATAGTTCCCATCCCACGCCAGTCACTCTTTATTTTAGGCATGACATAAGCATGTTTATTACTAGTGCTATTAAGACTATTTAAAAGTTATTTTTAGCCAGTGATAAGTTGTTACTTTAATTTCACTTTGAGGCATCGTGGTTGTTTGCTGGTAGTATATAGAGCATGAGTAATGATAAGTGTAAAGTAATAAA
>NW_026556663.1:0-33070 GCF_029017545.1 Prosopis cineraria
CTTAGGACTAATGGAGATAAAAAAACAAATCATGCTCATACATATTAATATACACATTTAAAGACCTTGCTTAATAATTACCCTAATTCTCTATTTGAAATGAGGTCGTTGCCTAAAATCAAATTTAGCTTAGCTATGATAGTAAGCAAAAATTATTATTTGCAATTTCTTTATCCTTCTTTTTCACACGCTCTTTTTTTAAAAAATATGGACAATTACATGAAACATTTGGTAACTGAAAATATGGGACAAAATATTTAACATGAAATCTATTTTGGAATAATAAACAGAAATTATCATGTGTATTGCAGATTCAGAAGCAAGAACCTGTGTGTATGGGACGCCTAGATCTCGATCTCTTCTTCCTCTTCTTTGTTTTTCTGTTTTTTAGAAAATTCTCCTTATGTCTCAGTCTCCGCTTTCCTCCTCTCCATCTTTGTTTCTTTTTCTCCTCTCCGTCTCCTTTCTTCTCTTCTCTTCTACCAGAAAAACTCTCCGGTGTTGCTTTCTTGGCTGACTCTGTTTCTCCTATCTTCGTCTGTTTTTCTTCCTCTCTCAACCTCGCTCTTCTCCTTCGGTTCTTTCGTGCTCTGTTTTTTGTTTCTTCTGTGTGTATGTTTCTCCTTCCTTTTCTCCAGCCAAAAACTGCTCCCTATCTCTGTTTCACGTTCGGTCTATATAGGGGATAGAAGAGGTGAATCATTGCTCTCCTGCTCCGCTTCTTCCTTTTTGCTGTGTTTTTTGTGTGCGCCGAAGTCTCTGCTGTGTTTTTCCTGCGTTGTTTCTGTCTCTATTTTTTCTCATTTTTCTGTGCCATCCCATATGCTTTGATCCATCTCCTGCATGCATGCGTGCGTCCTTGGTTCTGTTTCTTTTCTCCTGCTAGCCGAAAGCATATGCGTACATGTTCCGATTGCTTGCTGTTCTTTCTGCTCTGTTTTGCTTCTTCTGCGTTTCGTGTCTGCTGTCTCTGGTTCTTTTAGCGTCTGCAGCTCATGTGTTCGTGTGTTCTGTTGTTTTCTCCTTTTTCCTGCTGTATGGCCGAAAGTGTGTGCTTGTTTTTGTTTCTGCGTCTCTGTGCCTGCGTTTGGTCTCTCACCTTTGCTGCTTCTGCATTTTTGCATCTCTGTTTCTATTACAAAGTCGAAAGAGCTGTGTGTGCGTACGGCAGTCCATTTCTTCTTGATTTCCTCTCTCCAGCCTATGCAACATGTATGTTCTGCTCTCCCCTCTCTCTTTTTTTTTTGTTATTAACTTCAAGAATTAGATTAAAGGAAGAAGAAAGAAAAAAAAAGAAGAGAAAAAAAAAGAAATTAATTTTGAGTTAAACTAGAATATTTTTCTCTTTTTTTGAAAAACAACAAGATTAAAGAGAGAAAAAAAGATAACGAAAACTCTCAAAAGTTGATTCTCGAATATTCTTGAATGACTGAGATAATTTTAAAAGATTTAAATAAGATTTTTTTTAATTTTTTTTGAAAATATAATATAATCCTAAAAAAGGTTAAATTTTATTTTTATATTTTTATATTTTTTAATTATTATTATTAAATTAAAAAGTACTTGAATAAAATACAGTGTTCACAAAAACAATGCGAGTTATTTAGAAGGTGATGCCCATCAAAAATGTCACCATCGGGTGAGGCACGATTGAAGAGTTTTCAAGTGAAGAATAAATATAATATGATGATAAATCATATTTGGGCATATTTAAAATTCCCATCCCCTATACTACATAGAGTTATGTTTAACATAGTAGTTGAATACCAATCGGAAACGTCGGCAACAAAAAAATTAAAAAGAATACCAATCAGAAAATGTTTAGTCTGTGATAGTGGACGAAAACGAAGACGCCCGTCGACGGAACCCTAGGATAAATATGATTCAACTATGATCCGAAGTACATGCATTACATAAAATGTCCAATTTGCATGTGATATATATATATATATATATATAACCCATGTTTCAAACAAACAAGACAAAAAATATAGGAGTACATGCATAAATTCAGAGATCAAATATCAAATATTATATATATATATATATATATATATAAACGGACAATAATAATTGGTAAATTTGTGCAATTACGGAACGAGATACAGTTATCCAATTCCCATTACAGACGAAAACAGATGCGTTGACCCCAAAGAAAAAGAATCACGATCAGAAATGCAAGCCGCTATGCATTTATGAATTCCGTACATATTCTCTCGCACCTCCAAGCTTCGTCAAATTAAACTCTCGAACCTTCCCTCTCCTTCGAATCCAATCCAGATGCCGCATTCGAGCCTCTCTCACTTTCCTCTGCAATCACATGCCCGGCCGCCACCGCTCCTCCGACGTCACTCACCTTGCTGAAAAGCAGACCCAATATCCCCACAAGCGCACCGCAAAACGCTGACCCGAACGAAGTTCGTATCCTGCGAGCAGGAACCACCGAACCCACCGTTAAGCCTGCACACAATCCGGCGGCTCTCAACCACGACAACCATATCGCGAACGCACCTTCTTTCCCCGCCGGCGCACACTCCATCACTAGTATCCTCCCGGAAGCGTGCAGTACACCCGCCGATGTTCCCTGTATCGCGCCGAATATCAGCAAGTAACCCCATTTCCAAGGATTATCATTGTAGAAGAAGCCAAACCCAGAAGAGAAGATGGATAGCAGAAACCCCAGGATCTGCATTCTCACGGCGTCGATTCTTATCAGATGTTGAAAAGGTTGGAGTAATGGCAGAGAAAGCAGAGGGAAGAGGAAGTAAGTCAGCCAGAGGAACAGCAAGTGAAGCGGCTTGATGCACTGCTGACCCACGATGAAGATCACTCCTCCTATGAAAATGCACATGGTGGTGAACGAAGAGAGAAAGACACCGGCGAGGCCTCCGATGGCGTGGGGGTATTTGAGAATCGAAAAAGGGTGAAACTTTGAAGGCGGAGGAAGAGAGGAGGCTGCTCTGTTCGAGGATGTGTAGACGTGTAAGACGCCGACAAGCCATAACAGGCCACTGAAGATCGACACAATCCATAGGCTAATGAACTCATGCTCGTTAGGCTCGTCCAGCATGTGGTAGGTAAAGGCGGAGATGATGGCAGCGCCGACGGATCCGATTGCTGCGGAGTACAGGGAAAGACGGTGAGAAATAGCTTGGCGAATGCGGTATTGAGGTTTGGTAAGGAAGGGACCCGTAAAGGCATGAACCATGAGGCCGAGATGATGATTGTGAGCCGCACCGGCTACGGTGCTGGCCGCGACAATGCCGGCGATGTAAGGGATGAAGATCTTGGTGATCTTGAAGAATCCTGCGGGGAGGCAGAAGAGAGCTCCGACGCCGGTGGCCGCAGCTGCAATGATGGGATGAAGGTTCCGGTCGAGATGATAGGAAACGAAGCCAAGGATCGGAGCCGCCATGGCCAGACCACTAGCCCATGCTATTGAGGTCCATTCCAAAGAAGAGAAATGAGAACCACTCACACTAATTGTTCTCTGTGTGAGCTTCCTGTAGCTGCAATTATGATCACCAACTTTGCATGTCAGTAACAAATTAATTCATTACCTATTCCAGTGTTCGGTAGTACTTAAGAAGCACCGCACATTTTGATCAGAAACTTAAAAAAACAGGTAATACAAATACCTATATTTACAGTGTACTATAAACTAATCACATAGATATATTATTAAAGTATTTGACCAGTTATTGAAATAGTTAAAACATTGATTTTTTTTACCAGCAGCACTGTTAGGAATTTAATTATTAAAATCACAGTCCAATCGTGATGAAATCGGATTAACTCAATTTTTTAGAATATTATGGATATAGATATTATACACATGTAAACCAGTCAAAATAATAAACCAGGTGGCACAGGTGATAATTTAATTTCGGTCAACATTCAAAACTTCAAAGTGGGAGTCTGCAGATTTTCTGCATATAGTATTATAGTAATTGACAAATAATTGATCGCCATATGTGTGAAGCTTTTTAACCTATGAGGATAAGTTATCGAATATCTTAATCAAAAGGCGATGACTTTTAGGTTGGAATCCGACAAACAAGTTTACAATTCCCAGAGAGAGCATCTATATATGTAGTTAATTACTGTCGGGTTTTTAATAAACGTGAAGCGCAAGACATGAGAGATAGCATTGTTGTTAGTGAACAGAGATCATTATGATGAGTTGATGGAACGAAGGTACATAGGTGCGTTTTCCCCACTCTTGCTTGTCTGGAAAATTTAAACCCTTCTGGGTAATTTTTCTGAATAAGGCTCCAACACTAGTAAAAGCCAGCCACAGAATTGCAAGACCATGTCAGCTGCTAATAAATGTAGTTCTAATCCAATCATAATTAAATGAGAATTGAATAAAGCAAGAAGGTGCATGAGAGTTTGAAAAGGAATCTCTCATGAACTGTTTGAGTATGAAGGAAAAATGTTGGAAAAGCAGACCGCATCGTCCCAAAAAAAACACAACTTTTCATGGTTCGATCGAAGCTGAATGCACAGATGATCATGCCTTTTAAGATCGAACCGGAAAACCCACCCTAGAATCTATGTTTCCTTCCTCCGATCATTGTATATTACTTCTTTCAGTGATTATAACTAATTTTACAGTTCTCAAATAATGATAAGTTATTATCTTTGAACTACCTATAAAAATATTTAATTTTTCAGTTCCGTTTTTCATTGAAATGGGAAACATGGGGCATATATATTGATATTTCTACTCAGACTAATTTGGACCTATATGTGTGTGTCTAATTTTACTCTCTCGACCAATCTAATCAATTGCTCTTGATTTTTTCATTGAAATTAATTACCCCAGTAAAATGTGTTCAGAAATTAAGAATTTGTTAATAATTTGATGCAAGTAAGAAGAGATGGTGTTAAAAACATAATTTAACTATTGCATCTTTCATATAGTTTAAATCAAACCAGAAGGAGTACTTATTAAACTTGCTTTCATATCGAATGCACATTTTTCTATGCCAGCTTAAATTTACTCAAAGTGTAAACAAACTCGTACATCTATAGTTTTAAAATAAAAAATAATTAACTAAAGAAGTTAAGTAACAGAAAGGATTATTTTATTTTAACGTGATGAATTAAAATTCGGAGTCCAACTTGTGTCCATGTTTAGTGTATGAGCTCTTCAAGGATATATATGTGCAAAAAAAAAAAAAGGTAACAATAAAAAAGAGAATTACTTACAGGTGAATTTCTTTGTCTGGGCAGGTTAAACCAGGGTGGTGAAAGTGCCAGTCTTGAACCGGGTCTGGGTTGGAAGGAAGGTGCTGTAACTGACTGATAATGAGAGGGAAAACAAGTGGAATCAGAACTGTTTGGATGAAGTAGGAGCACAACTCGTAGACATACCATCCCATAACTTCAAACTTTGAAGGCTTATCTTCCATTACTTGGTATGATCCCCCACAATCGTCTCCTCCGCCTCGTCTCACCACGCCGCGTGAGCCTGCGGAAGAATAAGCGCCGCCGTGGCCATTTTCAGCTTCCACCGTCACTTCTTTCATGGCGGAGGCGCGTGTCTTTTACTCGCTGAAGGAAACGAGGCGGTGGCTGGTGGATGGAGGAGGGAAGAAGACGGTGAGAGGGAAAAAGTACTGTGTGCTGGGTGGTCAGTTCTGCACAATGCAGAGAGAAACCGATTTTAACGAAAGTTTCGAGGCCATGAATACGCCTTGTTTGGCGGAAGTATCCACGTATATTAATTAGTTTGTTCAGTGTTGCTTGCCTTTTGTTTTATTATCCCTGCAATTCCCCCCCCCCTCTCATATGGCATAATAATGGACGTCAATTATGAACCTGAGTTAATTCTTGTTCTGCTATTCAATCATTGTGGCATTTTCTATATCATTCTCATTAAATTAATTAACGTCTTTAACAATATAATAGTCTATAGAGGCATCAGTTTCTACAGGCTTTTTGACTATCGTAAAGAACTAAACATACATACACATATATAAATCACTGAGAGGGGAATTTAAAATTTTATTTAAGATAAATTTACAAGTTATAAAAATATTTTATGTTCATGCAAAGCCAACGATTCTTAGCGAAAGGGTAATTTAATTTATTACTAAGATACACCCACAGCCACACACCACAGCACACGTAGCAATCTTGTTGTGTTAATTAGCGAATAACTAAAGATATGAAATGAATATATGGTGTGATAGATGGAGGACATTGGATAGTCAGCCATGGGATTGGAATGAGTTTGTGTAAATCTCAAAAGAACAGAAAGCAGAACTTAGGATTCTTCACCTTGCCAGTTAATCACTTCCAGTTGTAATTATGTTCGTTACCAAATCCTCCCATTTTAAATATATCACCATGTCCAGGAATATTTTGTTTTGCTTCTAGTGGACTAAAAATTGCACACGCCTGTGTCTATCACATTATTTTTTTTTTAATAAACTACACATTTAATCTTTTAACTTTATAATTTTATGTAAAATTGTAGTTTTAATCTTTAGTTTTATTAAATATCTTTTAAGTTCTATAATATTAATACTATTAATCTAAAATGATAATTTTCTGTTAATTATTGTTATTTTAAAAAATATTAAATTTAATATGTTAATATTTAAAAATTTAATGTCAGTAGTTTTTTTGTTAGCAAAAATAATGGTATGAGAGTTAGAGGATTAAAAAAATACTTTATAATACTAAGAAATCAAAATCATAACTTGTGTAAAATTAAAGGATCAACAATGTACTTTTGTGCTTATTTTTTATTGCACTCTTACTTAATGTGTAATTTTGCAAATTTAAATGATTAAAAGTCAATAATTCAATTAAATGGAAAAGGGTGTTTTATGAAAAATATCATAAATTATTGACACATTAATTACAAAAAACTAATTACTTAACTTTTTTTCCCTTGATATATGTGAATTAGATTTTTTTTTTTTAAAAAAAAAGGCTCCCATATTTACCATCTGCTTTGGATGCCGAGAAAGTTAAGAGAAAAGAAAACTGAAGGACAAAATAGAGAGAAAAAATTAGAAAGAAAATCTTATCACTTTTTGGCTTAGGTTGTAAGAAATTAAATCAACTTCGACTATGCTGTTAAAACTCAAACTTGTTTTAAGGAATAAGGAGATGTCACTTACATTACAAGTTCTTGACAAAAAAACGTAATCTATTGAATATGAGAGAGCCTTGAAGTGCCTTTCTCGAGGATAGTTTATATAGAATTTAGAAGCATCAAGAGCTCAATTCATAGGTTTCAACTCTGCTTTGTCTAATTTTAAAAGGAGAAAGGGAGAGAAGAAAAATAGGATCAAAAGCTTCTGGTGAACGGGTTACAGTCCCAGGTCTAATTTCTGCAAATAAGAATGGTCTTTTCGTCGTTATTATTATTATTATAAAGAAGTTAATAAAAAAAGGGGGTGATGATACATTAAGCACACTACATTACTGATATACTTGTACAGGAAAACCGCTAGGCGAACCCCAAGATATGAGAAAGACCTTGTTCTGCAAAAATCTCTCAAAGTAAGGTTATTTTAGCTGATAATCATGGTTTAATTTATCACACTGAACTCTTGTGAAATCAATTTATTTTACACATAGATCCTCAGGTACTCATCCATGCGTGTGTAATTAACCTCAGGATAAAGCTTTGAAGCTTCTTCTCCCTCTTCACCAATTTCAAAATCTGTTAAACAGCCCTCATAGAAAATATGATAGAAATGTCCAATTCCAACTTGGAGTTTATAATCCAGGCCTGCAAATGAAAAAAACTCATACCAATAAGAAAAAAACTGCTTCATGAGAATGTCACCTTTTAAGATCAATGTGAACACAGAATCAGATTTTTTGTTTTACCTTTCAAGGTGGTAAGGAAGCCTTCTGCAGATATGTATGTCTTCTCTAGTTCCTTTCTAATGAGTTTCTCCCAAATTCCAATAAGCTCTCTTTGGGAAAGAATGTTCTCTGGTGGCCTTAAGTACAGTGTTTTGTTTAGTGTTCGAGGGTCGTCTATGGCTTTTATGGTATATGTTGCAACATCATCCTCATCCATAAACACAGCTGCATTCATAGAGTTTCAGAATAACTCAGTAAGATGCTGCTGACATAACACTAGTTTCCGTTCTTTAAGGATTTAGTTTAGTTTTGAGCAATTTCTGTGGACAACCTTAACTGTCATACCGCAAATTTTGACACGGAATGGAAGCAATCCAGGTTTTATGAGTTACCTTTGAGGTTGCCATCCCCAAATAGATGAACCTTGTCTCTTGGAGGGACAAATGAGCCCATCTGAGAGAGGCTGCCAGCGAAGTAACCGGCGAACAGGTTCGCGGAGATGTAAGTATAAGGGATATTAGCTTCCTCTATTGCTTTTCTTACCGTCATTTTGTCATCAAATGTCACTCTTCCTGGTTCCAGAGCATGTCCCATACGACCAGGGTCTAGTCCAAATTCTGAAGGCAAGAAACGCTACAAGGAATAAAAAATAAAAATAAAATAAAGAGAATGAGAGAACAATGTAATATTGTTCAGTAATGATAGAATTGCCTGATTTTGCTCTCTAAATATGTTCTGCAGAACAAAAGAACACTATGAATTAAGTCAAATTGGGAAAAAATTGGCCTAATGAAATGTTTCAGCCATGGTAGAGTAAAGCTCCAGACCTTTTGGTTTGTTAGTGATGGTCAATCAACAAAATTCACATTCTTTGAGCTAGAAATATTCATATCATGCTCTGTTCTGTTTCTTATTATGTTATTGAATCTTTATCAAGTTTAGGTGAATTTCGCTAGCTAATTAGTTTAACATCTATTCGAGAAAAGTAGTCAATCACTCAATCATGGTACAGTAGGTATATTTTCAGGCCAAAACCAAAAAGGTAAAAAAAAAAAAAAAACAAGAAGAAGAAGAAGAAGAAGAAGAAGATGGTAGGCATACAATGGAAGTCCAGCGTCAAATGCCCTCCCTTTTGTTTCAAGAAAAAACTGATTCAAAAATTAAAAGTCAAAATTGTGATCAATCCGGTCTAAATAAAACATTTTATTGAATCAATCAAGAGAATATTAACGATGTTCTACTGGTCAGGTTGATTCGGTTTCGGTTTTCAATGGCTTCAAGTTTCGGAAATTCCTATTAAAATTTGACAAATCATGGGAGACCAGAAAACTGTGCCAAAAAAACAATTCAGTTTTAGTTCAATTTGTCGATTTAATTAACCTTTACATCTTAATCCACAGACTGGTCCTAATCTTAAAACACAAAAAAGTCAACGCGACGGACTCAAATGAAAGAAGCAATTGAAGGAACAAAAGACGGATCAAAGGATCATACAAAGTAATACCTTAACATTTCCAGCTTCTTTGATGGCCTCGACGAGCTTGAGCTGCAACAGAATGCTATGGCTCCGGAAATGGACGCCGGAGACGGCGCTGATGACAACATCAACCTGCTTGACGGCGTCGACGAGGCTCCGGTGATCAGAGAAGGAGGCCTGAACGAGACGAGCACCTTGCTTCTTGAAGGAGAGCAACATCTGAAGCTTCTCAATTTGAAGCCCTAACTCAGGTCGTTGAACAACATAGGTCTCATGGCCAAGAGCCAGACTCGCCTTCACTATCCTCCTCCCAATATACCCCGTTCCTCCCACAATCAAAACCTTGCTTTTGGCCATTTTCTTACCCCTCTGTTCTGTGATCCTTATTAGGGTTAGAAACTTAGAATCTACTTCAATGAAGTTTAGGGAGCCTCTTAAAGAGGATCTCTTCTTGTTGTTGCGTACAGAGTTTGCAGAAAATAAATAAAGGAGGAAGAAGGAAGGAAGTAGTGGGGTGATCTGTATTACTTGGACTACAAATAAGAGTGTTGATGTATGGATTAAAATATAAAGGGTAGGTTGAGGGAAGTTGGTAGAGACAGTACAGACAAATTTGCAAGTCTAAAATATGTATATATATTGGACTAAAATGTTGCTGAAAGTTGACGACGTGAAGTGAAGTTTGATGGGTCCGAGCTTGTTTGTTTGAAGTTGTAGCTAGCCAACGTTGAACAACGAAAAGGAGGGGGTAACAGCTATTGTTTAAATAATTACATTTTAAATGTTAAATCAATATTTTAATAAAGGAAATAGAACTTTTTTTTTTAATTTGATTTGACGGAAAAGAAAGTGAACAGTTAGATATGAAAGTGTTGTGAGGGTGGCTGCTTTTTTAAAAAAGACCCCCTTGAGCATTGGAGGAATGGGTACTATTAGAAGTTTGAAAATCAAAAGCAGCCACCCTCACAATGGGAAATAGATCAAAGTTTTTCGTGTAATTAAGCAGAGCATCTTCCATGTTGAAAATAATCAAACGAGGACTAACTTCAAGTAGCTGGACAAATTGCATTTGATCGAAGAGAGTTTAAGCAAGGAAACACGTGTCTCCATTTGATCTTTTATACTTTTCTCTCTTTCTTTTTTATCTACCCTATACTCAGATTTTATATATAAAAATCACTTTTAAATAATTCATAAAACTAAGAAAAAGATTGTTAAATTATTTATAGGGTTAAACAGCAAATCTGTTTCCAAAATTTTTCTTGAGGTGTAGCTAGTATTCTTAAGCATTAAAAGGTGTAACGTTGCCTCCGACATTTTTTTTAGTACTGTATAATGTTGGTATAATGTTGTCTTAAGATGACAGAAGCAAAATGTTGACTATTAATTGATTTTTTGTGTTGATATGACAGGTCCATGTGGCATCCAGTTCACATATTCTTTTTTTTTTTAAAAAAAGACCTTTCTCCACCCTGTGCTTGTCAAATTCGGATTTGGATCTTTTCATTTCTTTTCTCCCTATTTCCCTCCATTTTCTCATCTCTACCATTCATTAATTTTATCATTTAAAAAAATTATTTAATAAAATAATTTGAATGGTAGGGATTGGAGAAATGGAGGAAAAAAAATGAAGAGACCCCTCTCCTATCAAATTCTGTACTCCCAGTGCCTGTATGCGGGTGTAGGGTCTCTCCACTCCTTTACCATCCTTTTCTCCTCCATTTCCACAAAACGATGCCGTTTGTATTGTTTTAGACAAAAAAATATCGAAAGCAACTAAAGAAAGGATCTCTCGCTACCTGTCGTCTCCCTCTCGGCAGCACCACTCTCCTTCTTCTTCCTAGATTCAACTAATATGTGTGTTTTGATTTTATTGCCAAGCTTATCTTCATCACCTATCAAGCACACTTAATTAGCCAATAATTTGTTTCTTGATCCTTGGATTTTTTCTAATTCATTGAAGGATCTCTAGCTCTGACATGTTCAAACGAAATAGGATCGAGCTAAATAATGGCAGAGGGGGGTAATTCTGCTAGATACATGGGCAAGAATGTTTGGAATGAGGGCTAAGATTGCTTTAGAAGAGAAGGTTGTGGAGTACGAGTACAAGGAAGAGAATCTGAGGGACAAGAGCCCTCTGCTTCTGCAAACAAACCTGATTCACAAGAAAAATCCAGTTCTAATCCTTAATGGCAAGCCCATGTGCGAATTTGCCATTATCATGTTGTACATTGATCAGGTTTGAAAAGACAAAGCTTTACTTTTTTTCCTTTAGCTCTTTACAAGCGAGCTCAAGCTAGATTCTGGTTTGATTTCATTGACAAAAAGGCAGAGACTAATATACAAGTTCTTTTCTTTCAATTGTTCTACTCACTATTTGTTCAATTAATCTTAATAAGAAATATATACTCAATCTTTAAGCAGGTGTATGGGAAGTGGAGGAGGAGTAGAGTCGTGTACCTAAGGAGAGAGAGGGGGTCCTTTCTTTAGTTACCTTCTCTTCTTAACTAGGAAGAAGAAGAAGAAGATCAGTCGTGCGTGTGGAAGACGGATAGTAGTGAGAGATCCTCTCTCTTGTTGGTTTCAATATTTTTTTTAGCCATCCAAATGGGGTCGGTTTATGGAAATGGATGAGAAAAGGATGGTAAAAAAAATGGAGACCCTCGCGCCCGCCTGCATACATAGCCAACAAATCAATAATGCAAAAACAATGCCCGAAAGGAGGTTGAAGAGGCCCGCTTTGATATTCTACAACAACCGAACAAAGTGACCCTTGTTCTTTTGCTTTTCCTTAAGCTTAAATTCAAGAAACAACAATACCCAACAAATAATTAGGAAACAACACCCAGAAAATCAAGAAGAAAATGATGAAGAAGGAAAAAATAATAGTGATATATTTTCTTGGAGGACCCAACTCAAGAACCAACAATACATATTAAGGGTGTTCACAGGACAGGATGAGATTGGGACACCCCCGTCTCGTGTCCCGTCCCGAAAAAAAAATCAGAATTGAATTTTGGTCTCGTGTCCTGTCTTGTCCTGTCCCGAAAGTCATTCCGTCCTATTAAAAGTTGGGACAGGACCGGAATAAAATTGGGGCGTCTCGCCATCCCAATAAATCGAATAATATTAAAAAAAATCTGAATAATAATGTTCATTAAAATTTTAAATCATATAATTTATTAAGTTTAAAATTAAAAAACACAAGTACATAAATTATAATAATTTAAAGTCAATTATTGAATTATATTAATCACAACTACACATTATAATAGCAAATACGAGTGATCTTTAGGCTATAAGAGTAGCAACAACAGGCAAGTCAAGCACAACATTAAATCATTATTTTTCTACTTTAGTGGAGATGTATTAAGCTAATTACTCTTCTAAAAATAAAGTAAGAAATATATTATAAATAAAAGTTATTAAATAGATAGATATAATAATAAATTATATTAATATAATTAATATATTATAAAAAAGATATCACGATGTTTACTCAATGTCATTAAAATTATCAATATAAAAAAACTTTAGTTTTAAATAAGAATTATAAGTATTAAAATTATAATTGATATAATTAATATAAGTATAAATTATATTAATATAATTAATATATTTAAAATAAAAAATAATGTATATATAATATTCAGGACAGAACGGGACGTCCTGATGATAATCCCATATCCCGTCCCATTTTGAACCCTTTTCCCATCCCGTCTTATAAAGTCTCGTCTCGATTATTTTTGAGCTGGGACAAGACTAATCCCGATATGATCGGGATAATACCGGGCTAATCGAGACGGGTCCAAATTAAACACCCCTAATACATACCTAACAAATCAAGAAACTAGAAATGATGAAATCAGAAAATGATGGGCATATTGCTTTGTGAAATCAAGAAGTAAAAAATAATGAAATTGAACCATATTGCTTCAAGAATATTTTCTTCATTTGAGAGAAACTAAAGTCGAGGGAGGATATAGCTTGAAACTCAGAAGGCGGTATGTGGTTGATGATGAATGGATGCAATGCTAGGAGACTCTTCTTCTTTTTTGAGGCAAAAACACACAAGACACAATTGGTGGACATGAGCTTGGAGTGAAGGGTAAGTGATGTGAGGTTTAAATAAGGAGAGAGGTAAACTAGAGATGAGCTTTAAAGAGGTAAAAGAGGCAGCGGTGAGGTGAGATTAGGAAGAAGAAGTGAGCTTCAAAGAGGGGCTGTGGCAAGATGAGATTGGAAAGAAGAAGAAAGTAGATGCAAGCTTCAGAAAGGGAGAGAGAGGCTGTGACGGGGTGAGATTAAGAAGAAGAACATTGATATGAGGTGGCAACAATGGAAGTGGTCTCATGGTCAATGAATTCTAAAAAAACTAGAAGAAGAAGAAGAATAAACGAGTGTTGGTGATCGAGTGGTGTTGTGGAAATCTAGCAAAACAAGAAACTATCAAAAATAAGCAATTTCATGGTCAACATTATCAACCCTATTAGCTTAGGTCAGAATTGCTACATTTTAATTACATTAAGGGGAATATTGTGCTTGAAAATACTTAAAGATACCAATTATATCTTAAGAAAAACTTTGGAGGTGGATTTGCACTTTAACCCTTATTTGTATTTCCACAAAAGAGAAAGAAGCTTAAAAAAATTGCTGGTAGGTCCCTCCTTAAGATTGAAATTGTGCTAGAGAATAAAAGATTAGGGTGTAAGCAGATAAGTTTAGGGCTTCATGGTTATCTGCTTTCACCCTAGACTTATTCGTTTGCACCCTGATCATTTGATCTTCGAGCACAATTTTGGTTCTAAGGAGAGACATAGTAGCAATTTTTTAAGAAACTTTTTTAATTTATCTTCATTAAATAGATTATCTTTAAAACTATTTTTTCCCTCAAATTTAATCTTTTAATTTACTCATAAAAATTGTCAAAGCGTAACATTAAAAAAAATTGATAGTCTATATTTTATGTAACGTGAATTATAATAGAAATGATCATAAGTCTTCCTAAAAAGTTATTTTTATGCAAGGAAGTATTTATTTATTTCTTATAATGATAATTCTTTGTTTAGCCTTGGTGCGAAAAATATTATCCATTAAATTACAGGAGTGTTAACCAAATGGCTTGATAATCCAACTAGCTTATTGATCGATCTGAAACCAAACCTTCAAATAAGAAATGTTGCAAATTTTGAACTAAATAAAATTGAAGCAAATAGTAAAAAGATACGAGCATGACTATCCTCTAGAGAAAAGATAGGGTGTGTCATCGATTAAAAATAAAAAAAGAAAAAGCACGGAACGTCCAAGTTCCCAAACCCTTGATACCAGGACAAGTCAATTGAATTTGAGAAAAATAATAATTAAGAATTTCATAACATTAATAATAATTTTAAATTTTAAATTACTAAAATCTTAATAATAAATTATGATTTTTAATTATAACTTAAAAATATGAATGGTCAATTGAGAAATCAATAAAAGATACCTAAAATTGATGGTAGAGCCACTTGGTAGTGAGAGGGGCAAATATAACCCCTCTATTTGAAAAAACTTACAAATAGAGTGTGTAAGTTTTGCAACTTTGCATCCCCTACTTTTAATAGTTTGTACTCTTCGAACTGAAAAAAAATATTTAGGTTCAGAAATTTATTAAATATATAATATTTTAATAATCGAAATAAAATATGAAGAAGATGCTTATATAAGAGATCATATTAACATGTTCAATGTAATTTTTTTAAAAAAATGATAATCAATCTACTCATGTAATTACAGTTTTAGTCCTAATATAATTATTATTTTTTAAAAATTATTAATTTTTAAATTAAATTATCTTGCATCCCCTAACTCTGGGTCCTTGCTCCATCATTGCTTAAAATTATTTGTAATATTAGTTTATAAGAGTTAACTGTGAATCACAATTATATAAATAAACCATTTAAAAAATTAATAAAATACATTTAGAATTATTTATGATGTTAGTTCAGAATTTATAAGAGTCAATTGTAAATTTCAATCTAATTATTTTTATTGTTTGTTATCAATATATGAATAAATCACTTAAAAAATTTATGAAATACATTTGCAATCATTTGTAATTTGGAAAATCAATAAAAAATAATTAAGAATTTTTATAGTGTTAGTTGAAAATTTATAAAAATTTATTGTGAATATCAAGCCAACCAACAAAATATAATTTATTACAAATAAAAACTATGATCTTTTATTATAATTTCAATAATTCAAAATATTTAATTATCATTAATGATCTCATGGAGTTCCTAATTATTATTTTTCCTTGAATTTGAGGAGACGCGCCCAAAAAATGGATTATAAGAATATTTCCAATAAATTTAAAAAGAAATAAAAAAGGGGCCAAGGAATATGAACATCATTATGTTACTTTATACACATGAATTTAAATGAATTAGAACTCATTTCTTTTTCAATAACCAGATCCATCATGTACGGGATGCATAAAAATTAAATCATAAATGAGTAATTAAAAAAAAAATAAAGCCTATTGGGCTGGGCTAATGGTCTAGTTGGGCCCAGATTATGACGGAAAGGTAGGAATGCATTTTTGTGGGGGCAAATGTTAAAAAGGATACAATATAAATAAAACTCGTGGCCCAACAAGTTACCAATTAAAAGTGAGTCAAAGCTCTCGATGTCATTGATGACTATGATTTAATATTAATAGGGAGAATTATATACAAGTGATTGTATTATCATTCTTCTAAGATCAAATATCAATGGGCGTGAGAATAATTAATTGTGTTGAATAGAGTTTTTGAATAATTCTTAAAACTAGATGATGAGTCCATATAATATCATAATTATGAAAGCTACCGAACGAAGACTTACTATCTCCCTCTTGATTGACGTGCCCTTTAATATATTAGTAATTAATTCAATTAAGCATCTGACTTAAATTGAAATTAATTGATAAGTGATGAGTCCTGTTTAGAGTGAATAGCCTTGCCATAAATTTTTGCATAGATTCAGTGTACCTTTACGTTTTGTACACTATCTAATAAAAATATGTCAACTCATATAATTATAAATATAAATTAATTATACCATAAATGTTGATAAATAAAAAAATGTAAGAAATTAAAGAGATACCTTATTCTAAAAAATAAAATCATTAGAAATAATAATATATTAAATTTTACTCCCTCCGTTTCTACATATAAGAGAAAAAACTGTATTACACAGTTTAAAAAAGTTTATTAATCATAATAATTATGTATGAAAATAAAAAAATTGAACTAAAATGCCTTGTATTCATCAACATAAGTATGTATTAATTATTTTTTTATTAATGTAAAGTATGAGGGGTAATTTAGAAAATGTATGATAAATATTTATTGAAATACATGATTTTGCTTATATAAAAAATAAATAAAAAGTAATAATTTTTTTTTTACAAATAAAAACAGAATAGTATTGGATAGTTTATAAATACCGTGGTGTACCGTGCTCATACAAGAATTTCTCACAGTGTAGTGGTTAATGTTAAACTGGATAAAGGAGGAGGATGATGGTGAGTCGGAAAGCTATTAAATAAAAAGCAATCTTCCATACAGGGGAACTTTTTTTTTTTTTTGGGTAAAGAGAAATCTATCTGGGGGGAATTGAGTTCCTCGTGGGCACAAATCTTCCTTTAATATGGGACTTGTTTGATTGTTAAAAAAAAAAAGTTACAAAATGAAATATATTGATAGAGAATAAAATAAATTAAAATATGATCATGGATTGCACAAAAATGATAGAGAGGGGAGAGACATGAATAGAAAATTAGGCTGTGCAACGAATAAAAAAGGCTAGTGAATTACAATTCAACCAATGAGAATGAAAATTAATTAATGATACAATAATTAAATCAAAATTAATATTTCTTTGTGCGCCGCGCACACATATATATAAAAGAAATAAAATATTAATTTGACCAAAAAACCACACTATGTTAAGTTATTGATTAATAATACAATATCAACACAGATCTACAATATATCCCAGTTGCCAACGCAAAAACACCCCAATGCAAAAGATTGAAGGGTCCAGGATTTTTCATATGCCAATTTTGCCTTTGCTCGAGGCTTGTTTGAATCAAACAAGCCACTTTAGGTTTTGTATTAATTTCAAGTATGTCAAATCCGCTCGGTTTTAGAAATGAGAATACAGGCGAAGAGCCTGAGCCCTAAAGCCTAATTTTTCATTTTAAACTTTATTTCTTAAGTTCAACGCTTATATGAAGGGTTTAGAGTCGAACCCGCAAGCCTTTTTTTTCAAAAAAAAAAAACATAAAATTAAATATTATAAATTAATTAAAATATTTTTAAATTTTAAAAAATCAAAATCCTCATAATTTTTTAGAAATTAAACAACACACATTTAGAAGTCTAGTAATAAAATTTAAATCTTGGTTAAATAATAGTTTATTTTTTTATAAATACACAAACATAATAATTATAGAAAAATAAAAAAATATCATAAATTTTATACTATATACTGATATTTATTAAATTACATTAAATTAATTTTATAATAAATTAAAATTAATAATAATGATAATAATAATAATACAACATTGCTTGAAGGGCCGCCCGAACCCGAGTATTTTTTTACAAGGTTTATCAAGGTCAAGCCTTCAAGCCTGATTACTTTAAAAAAATTCATTTTTAAAACCCAAATTCTTATTTAAACAAGGTTTTCAAACCCGACTCTTCAAGCCCGACCTTTATTTCTAACTCTATTTGATTTAATATGATCCAGTCAATTTTTAAATAAGTTGACAAATCAAACTAAGCTATTTTTGTATCCAGGTAAATTGATTGACCATTTCCGTCGGTCTAGGTTTTATCAATTTAATGAATAAGTCAATCCCCATTTGCACCTCTTTATATCATTCTCACCGTTTTTTTTTTCAACCAATAACCTTATTTTAATTCATTTTATTTGCCATCAACCCATCTCATTCCATTCAACTGTTTTTTCTTTCTGCCACCTAATTCATTAAAGAATCTTCCCACTAGCTTGATCCACCTTATGCAATCCCACCAAATTCTATCATTAAAGTAGAACAAAGACCCAATCAAAAATAGGGAGAATATCATTAAAGAACTCTTGAAAGAATTTAATGTTTGACAAAAATTTTAAATAAGTAAACATTAACAATTAATAAATAAAGTTTAAGTTTTAACAAAAATTCGATTTGTCCAAATTTTTTTAATATTAAATTCTTTTTTGAATTTTTCATTGATATTCTCACAAAAATAACATGGCCATGTCAGGCCAAGATTATCAAGGAAGCAGGCCTTGTTTTGTAAAGTTACCTAGTCACCATCTTCCTTTAGCTACGTACCTCAGTTTAGCAATAGGAAAAACGTAAAAGTCAAAGATTTTTATGTCATGACGAAGATTATTTGATACCAACCAGGCTTATCTAAGACTTTGTTGAAGAAGTGACGTTGTAACTGGGCAAGACTGAAATATGTTTTGCTGTAGTTAAAACTAAATGAGTTTATGTGATGTCTCAATTATTTAATTGAAGCTACCAAACCAAGATTATGTTTCTTTGACGTGCCCTTTAATTAAGCTTCTGAATTTAATACAATTTTGCATTTCGTCTAGGCAACATACCTGGCCCCAAATAGTGGGTACCTTGCCTTTTACATGTCTCTTTAAGCCAGCCTTGGGGCTCTCTTGCTATTGGTGTTTAACGCGACGTATCATCTCTATGCCTTTTCTACTTCATATTTTACTCATCAAGTTTTACTCAGATATCTCATCTCAGACAATGCATTTATGAAATTATGGTGTCTGAAAGAGCAGAGACAGTTCTGATTTTCATTAAATACATTCATCTTGGGGTTACAATCTTCAAAAAGATGATGGTCCACACCAACCGCCCAATTTAAGATGGCTTTCTTTTTCTTTTTTTTTTTAATGACTATTGGGCATTTGCTGATGTAGAGAAATCTGTTCTTCTAAATGGCGCCATACTATTCAAACATGTATCTTTACCTGAAAGACAAGGCATACCTTTGTATGTGCCAAGCTAAACCAAAACATGAGAAATGTATACGGTTGAAATTTTAAAGTTTTTCCAACCTTAGGGTACACTCCAAGATACCAACATCAAGCTCAAATTTTCTATGCGTGTGCGTGCGTGCGTATATATATTTCAAGCACAACACATCACCACCAGAATAGTACACACACACGGAGAGAGAGAGAGAGAGAGAGAGAGAGAGAGAGATGGAAAAGAGCAGGGTGATGATTGTTGGGGGAACTGGGTACTTGGGGAAGAGGTTGGTGAAGGCCAGTTTAGCAGAGGGACATGAAACCTATGTTCTTCATAGACCAGAGATAGGAGTGGACATTGAGAAGGTTCAGCTTCTTCTGTCATTCAAGGAGCAAGGAGCTCACCTCGTTTCAGGCTCCTTCAATGACCATCAGAGCCTTTTGAATGCAGTAAAGCTTGTTGATGTTATCATTTGTGCCATATCCGGCGTCCATATTCGCAGTCACCACATCCTGCTTCAACTCAAGCTCATTGATGCCATTAAAGAAGCTGGAAATATCAAGGTGCTAATCACTAGAATAAGATATAACAACTACTAAGATTCTGTGCCATGTATGCATCTACGTCCCTTAGGTCTCAAGTAACATGAGATTTCATTAACTAAGCTAGCCTGGACCTTTTTTAGAGTTAGTCGAAATGAAACATCTCAGTAAGGTAAGAGATGAAGTTGGCTACATGTGCATATAATGCTCATAAAATTCCCATGTCGTTTTTTAAGCTATGAAGTTCTACCATAATGATCAACCATATGTACTACCGATTTGTACAGAGGTTTTTGCCATCTGAGTTTGGGACGGATCCTGCAAGAATGTCACATGCATTGGAGCCTGGAAGAGCAACATTTGATGACAAAATGGATGTCAGGAAAGCCATTGAAGAGGCCAACATACCCTTCACCTATGTTTCTGCTAACTGTTTTGCTGGTTATTTCCTCGGTGGTCTGTGTCAGCCTGGTTTCATCCTACCCTCCAAGGATTCTGTCGTCTTGTTTGGAGATGGCAACACAAAGGGTAAAATACAATATTTCTGATATAATTTCAGGTCTTTTTATGATTCACTCTATCAACATGCTTAAACTTGTTTGTAATTATGTTCACTCCAATTTGGCAGCAATTTATGTAGATGAGGATGATATAGCCAGGTACACTATCAAAACCATAGATGACCCCAGGACTCTAAACAAGACAGTTTACATAAGGCCACCCAAGAACATCTTGTCCCAGAGAGAAGTTGTCCAGATTTGGGAAAAGCTCATTGGGAAAGAGTTGAAGAAGTCTTCAATTTCTGAACAACAGTTTCTGGCATCCTTAGAAGGTGAGATTTGTCCACTAACAAATAGCAGCAGAGTTGGCATCTGCAGAAAGTCAAATATTGTTTTACAACTTAAAAGAAAAGTTTCGTTCAAGTAGTTGAATTGCCGTTTTTCCTCATTTACTGTAGTGAAAGGTGATACACGAGGAAAAAAACATAGTTGTATCGTTAACGAGTGTTCATTTTCTGTTGATTGCAGGACAAGCATATGCAGAGCAGGTGGGACTGATACATTACTACCATGTTTGCTTTGAAGGATGTCTTACAAATTTCGAGACTGGAGAAGAAGGAGTTGAAGCATGCCAACTTTACCCTGAAATTAACTACACCACAGTTGAACAGTATATGAAACGCTATGTATAGAAGGTTTTTGTTTTTCTTACTACGGTTGTGAATTAAATAAAAGCAGCGCAAATAATAAGCAAAGTGTGTTCTATTGTCATTCTTGCTTGTTGCTATTGCAAGGCAAAGAAGTCCTTGTGATAACATTTTCCTACAAAAAATGTCTTGTTGACATTAATGTTCTATGCTTTTTAACATGACACAGGTGAAATTATATTTTAGCACATTGAGCTCACATCCATATGCTCTCTTCCCTATATCCCTTTTCTCCCATATCTCCCTATTTTATTTTTTAGATTTTCTTAAACGAATATCTTACCAAGCAATTCTTGAACTGCACCACATTTTTTTCCTATGTCGTATGAACTTAAAAGTTGTGACGCTATCAGTGGCAGATTTTTGCTTTCTTTCTTCCTGCTTCATTTACTTTCATCAAAATCGGAAGTTTTTCAACATTAATCTTGCAATATATTTTCAGTTGTACTACGTGCCAGCAAGATCCTTGACTTTCTAGAGCTTCAGAAATGAAAATCCTACTGCGCCTGGTTAATATTTTGAGAGAATGACAGAGAGCTTGACTTTCTAGAGCTTCTGAAATGAAAATCCTACTGCGCCTGATTAATACTTTGGAAGAATGACAGTGAGGCCCTAAAAAATTAATTAATTTAATTTAAGTTTTAAATGTTAAATTTTAAGAATTTTGCAAGTTTGGCTTTTAATTTTATAATTTTTTATAATAAATTTATAACTTAATTTTTAAATTTTAACATGATTAAAAATAAATAAAATTATTTTTTCTATTAAAATTTAAAATAAAAGTTATAAATTCATTATAAAAAATTAAAAAATTAAAAACTAAACTTGTAAATTATTAGAATTTAACATTTGAGATTGAAATTGAATTAATTAATCTTTTTAAACCTCTCTATCATTCTTCCTAATATTTTTTTTCCAAGCGGCTTTGTCTCTAAAAGGAAAAGAAAAAGAATAGTCCATCAATTTATTTATGCTATTGTGCCTTGTAACATTATTAAGAGTAAGATACACTGACCTTTTTATTATACCTTGATTGCATAGACCCCTTTTCTATTTTAAAAGCCCATATAAACCTCTCTTAAAATTACAATATATGTTACATGAACTTTTTCTTGTATATTTAAAATTTCATTTACATCCATCTGCCGTTAATTGACTATTAAATGTGACTTTTAAATTTTTAATTTCACTAAAATACCTTTCTTTAACGTAAAAATTATCTAAAAATCTATATTTGCCAAAAAAAATTGCATACAACTAAAAAATATGATAAATACATTTTCAAACTTTTATTACATTATAAAATTTTATAATTTTAATTTATCAAATTTATTGAAACTTATTTATTTATGCTTTTAAAAATTCCTAAAAACATATTTCAAACGCTTATTGTTGTTCGTCACATAATATAAAATGATATAAGTGTGAGAGATTATATAAAAAATTTAAATTTAAACTCTAAAATTTATGAACATGATTTTAAACAAAAATTTACAAATACATTTAATTTTAGATGCTTTTATAGATATAGCTCATGTTACAGAACCAAATCAAACAAATAATTCAATATTTATTATATTTTATATTATAGCTAGTTTATTATATTTGTTAATGATATATCATTATCTATAAATTTCTTATAAATTTTTAATACTAAAGCCCTTATATATCAATAATATACTCTGTATATATTAATGTGAATTAGTCATATTCCTAAATTAAAAAATTTAATCCATATTTTGAGGACCCAAAATTTGTATCGGCCAATGGGCCAATTTATCCTTAGTTTTATTGAAAAAGATTGATCAAATTTTCAGTCAAGTTTTTAGTGTCTACTTTAATTTAAAATTACTTAAGATTTTGTCCCAATTTTCTATAAACCTTAAGAAATAAAAATATATTTCTAAACCAAAAAAAAAAGAAAGAGGAAACTCTTAATTTTTTTAAAAAATTCTAGCCAAAATGTGGAATACAAAATAAGCACACAATTATATATGAGTGGCTTTGTAATATCCAATAAATAAATTTGATTTTTTTTAACCAAGATTTGAATTTTTTTACTAAACTTTTAAACATGTGTTGTTTAATTTTTAAAAGATTATGATAATTTTACTTTTTTTATTTTACAACATTTTAATTAATTTATAGTGCTTAATTTTATTTTAATTATTTTAATTTTTTTAGAATAGGGTTTATGGGCACAACTCTGAGCCCTTTAAATAAGGGCCGAGCCTCAAAAAAAGAGTAAAAAGTGAAAAATTAAGTTTAAAAGCTCATGCTCTTAAAGGTCGGGCCCATAAGGATTAGGGTTATAAAAGTTGGGTCTTTTCATTTTTTCAATTCTAGAAAGAAGAAGAAGAAGAAGACAATGAAAAAGGGAAAGAGAAGTGAAAGTAAAAAAGGATTATGCCCCCATGATGCCCCTACCACTAATAAATTATACATTTATTCAATTTACATCAAATGATGTATTATTGACATCAATTGTCTCTGCCACCATGCACCTTGAAATAATATATATATATATATATATTTGAAAAAATTATATTTATTCATGAATTTCAGAAAATACTACCAAAATCTAAATCATGCCCATTGACAATTTAGTTATGGGCATTGACAACTGAACAATAATTATTTACAACTTATATCAAGTTGTCAATATATAGGATTTGAGATTTGAAAGTATTTTGTAAAATTTATGAGACTTCTTGATAATAAATTTTTTTCTATGAGACCTAAATGTAATTTTTCTTTTTTTTAGCAATACCTTGAAATATATTTATATTAGCACATGTGAAGTGTAATCTGTAGTTCTGTTATATGCATTAGTCCTTCTCTAATTTTATTCAAGATTACAAATTTAAAATACTTGCTCACATCCATTTGCTCTCTTTCCTATATCTCGTTACTCTCTTACTGCACCACATTTTTGTCCCTGTATCATATGAACTTCAAAGTTGTGACACTATAAAGGCCTGTTTAGTTTCTATTCCTATTTGTTATTTTTAAAAATTATTTTGTAATATAGTTTTTATAATTATTTTTTAAAATAAAACAAAATAAAAATATATTTGATTATGTTAATTTAAAAAAATTAGAAATAAAAAATAGGTTGATAGTGATGGTTGCAGGTGATTAGTAGTGATGGTTTTATGATAAAAATTAATCAAGCTAACTGTATTTACTAACAATCAAATGTAGTGTATTTTAAAAATAAAAAAAATAAAATAAAAATAACTTTAAGATATTTTTATTTTTTATTTTTAAAAACATAAAACAGTTTTTGGTTAAACAAAACCAAATAGTCTCTAAGATAATAAGAAACATGCTTTTGCTTTCTTCCCCCCTGGTTCTTTTATTTTCATCAAAACGCATCGTTTTCAAATCACCAAGAAAAAAGAAGGAAGTGTTCCATTACCGGACGTAAAAGTCAACTATAGCTATCAATTTTACTTATCAAATAAACTACAGCCGACAGCAGCTATTAATTTCACTTGCCTATCAAATTGGTGACTTCTAATATAAATACAAAGACATTGGATCAGTGAATCCTAATACAGATCCAAAGATAGATTTTTTTTGCCCTTTTCCTCGATCTGACATCATTGTACCAACATCGTGAAATTTGTAAAAGTGTGGACATTTAGGAACATGATGACACAATAGGGTTGAAGTTGCCATTTTCTAACCACCGCAAACGTATACTTATCCACATTCTTTATATTTAGCTTTCTCTTTGCCGTCAATCATGACTAGTTTAGTGAAAGATTTCCAAATCTCAAGTGTAGGCTCTACGCTTTTTACTTTGAAGTTCTTGTCCTTTTTTCAACCTATCTTTATTGAATGGAGAAGAAATTCTTGATCGATCCCAAGTGCAGATTCCGAGATAATGATTTCTTAAAAAAAAAAAAAACAGAGAGAGAGTCATGGAAACCAAATTAATCAAAGCAAATTAAGTATAATGATATAAAAATCTCTTTGCATTAGAGGACTATAATAAAATATTGTTTTCTAGTTACAAAAATGAAACATTGCTTTCATAAGAAAGAAATGGACTTGGCTTCCCTTCTTCTCTCCTCTGAGCACAGCCTCTGCCATATCTTCTCTAATTGAGGTGAAATATGAATTATTTAGATTTAATCTGAATAATTCAGGTTCAATATTTTTATTTTATATTTATTAAAATAAAAATTATAAAAATTTTAATAAATTTATTATCAATTTGGACAGTCTATATTTAATATATATGATCCAAATTTACTATAAAAATAATATTAAATATGCATGGTTCAAAATATCTTGAAATAGTTAATTTATAAAAATTATAAAATTTTAATATTAAATTTGGACCATATATATTAAATCAGATCATCTAGGCTAGTGAATAAATTTATTAATTTTTTATAATTTACACAATTTTTATTTTAATAAATATAAAAACATTGAATCTGGAGATCCAAATTTCTCCTACTGCAGAGGAGTCAGAATGGACACTTCCCTTGTAGTAAAGAAGCCGAGTTCGAAAGTAGTACTATAGCAATCTTAGTATGGGAGTTGACTTTCCTCCTTTATAAACGAGAGAACCACCGCTAATCTAGAATATTAAATTGAATTTAGTGATTTAAATTTGATAATTTTTAAAAATATAAATTTAATTTAAATAGTTCACATTTACAGTTGAGAGATATTGAAAGGAAAAGATAATGATATGAGAAACTTACTTTTTATTTAGACTTTACTAATACAAGAGCTTTAGCTATTAATGATCCTTGTTGACATGCTTTTCTTTCTGTACAACTAAAAAATTTGAGTACAATGCATAGGTATATAATAATTTAACTTTTTTTAAAAAAAACCTCACTTGTTTATCATTTAAATATTGGTGAAATATATTATAAAAATTAAAAGAATAGATTAATAGAACAAACTACGCAGTTTTTTTTTTTTTTTTTGAATTACAAGGACACAGTTAAACTAAATACAGAATTAAATAACTAGGTCCAATCAGATAACAAAAGATTCCTGCATAAATAGATGGGTCATTAAACATCCTAATGTCTCGACTGTTGTGATCAGCATGATAGGCAAGTTAATTAACGAAACCATAAGCCTATTTGAAAACATGATCTAAGGATACAATCTAATCACGCATAATAAGATCTCTGGTCCTTTTGATAATATTGAAGAGTAGACGGTTTTGAGACTACTGATTTTGGACTAGATTGATAACCTTCATTGAGCCGCAAAAAACCTGAACTTCTGCAAAATTTTCATCCGAGCATAAATTGAGCCCTCCAAGAATTTCAAGGAGTTTCGCTGCCGTGCCAGACAAACAACATAGTTTATCTCACAAGTTCCCTGACTACAGTGTTGAGAGAAAAGAGTCGATGACCGTGCCCTATTGTG
This sequence comes from Prosopis cineraria, assembly GCF_029017545.1. Classification (NCBI taxonomy): domain Eukaryota; kingdom Viridiplantae; phylum Streptophyta; class Magnoliopsida; order Fabales; family Fabaceae; genus Prosopis; species Prosopis cineraria. Next base: position 26,505 of record NW_026556663.1, read on the forward strand.
TGTGATAATATTAATAGCTCGTTTTTCCATTCGCAATCATCCCAGAGGCAATAGTCAATCATATAACCTATTCCTTTGACTTGTTTAACAATTATGGGTCCGAATAGTAAAGAGTCAAAAGTCAATTATATAGAATTCTATCATGAAAAAACGAATTAGAGAGGTGACAGTTGGTAGAAATTCAAACACAAACCCGTGAACCTGTCCCTAACAAAGAAAAGAGATCATCTTCATGACTCTTTGAAGTCCAACTCAAGGCCAAGAGGATTATTATTAAAGCAAACATGGAAGAACCAAATTCAATCATTTCCTCCAACACATGAGCACATGGCTGAGTCTATTCTGGAAGTTGTGCTTGGGACTTTGAACAAGTTCATTCAAGATGAGCTTGGCTTGTTTCTGGGTGTCAATCAAGAGATGAACAGACTCAGTAGCACACTTTCAACAATCTGGGCTGTGCTTGAAGATGCCGAGGAAAAGCAACTTACTGACAAGGCTATAAGAAATTGGCTGCAAAAGCTAAAAGATGCAGCTTACATTCTGGATGACATATGGATGGATGAGTGTGCAACAGAAGGACTTCGATTTCAGTATAGAAGAAAAAACTGTAGATCAACAAACAAGGTAAGACATTCTTCCTTATCCTCATTTCATCCAATGATTGTACTTTTCCGCTACAAAATTGCTAGGAAAATGAAAAAGACAAGGGTGTTGTTAGATGCAATTGCTGATGAAAAGCGCAAGTTTCATTTGTGTGAGGCAGTTACCCAGAGGAAAACTGAAGTGATGGAATGGCGTCAAACTGGTTCCATTATTACTCAACCTCAGGTATATGGAAGAGAAGAAGATAAGAAAAGAATTGTGGATTTTTTGGTCGGTCAGGCTTCTGGTTTTGATGATGTATCAGTGTATCCTATAGTTGGTATTGGTGGACTAGGAAAGACAACTCTGGCACAACTTGTCTTCAACGATGAAGAAATAACAATTTTCAGTTGAAGATTTGGGTATGTGTTTCACAGAATTTCGATGTTAAGAGAATGTTAAAAGCTATCATGGAATCAGCCACTGGTCATAGCTGTGAATCTTTGGATTTAGATCCCTGCAGAGAAAACTTCAAGAGACGCTTCAGGAAAAAAATACTTGATTGTTTTGGATGATGTGTGGAATGACGACCAAGAGAAATGGGATAGGTTGAAATATGTCTTGTCATGTGGATCAAGAGGTTCCTCCATTCTTGTCACTACTCGGCTAGCAAAGGTAGCATCCATCGTGGGAACGCAACCTTCTCATCAGCTATATGGTTTATCCATTGATGAATGCTGGAAATTGTTCAGGCAACGTGCCTTTGGACCAGACAGGGAAGCGCATGCACAGCTTGCGGACATAGGAAAGGAGATAGTGAAAAAGTGTGGTGGTGTGCCTCTTGCTGCGAAAGCATTGGGGGCCTTTTATGTTTCACCAGGGAAGAGAGTGAGTGGCTCTACGTCAAGGATAGCAAACTTTGGGGTCTACCACAAGATGAAAACTCCATCTTAGCTACCTTGAGATTAAGCTATTGGAACTTGCCATTCAAAGCAAGACCTTGCTTTGCCTATTGTGCCATTTTCCCCAAGGTAAAGAAATTAATAAGCGTTTGCTGATTCAACTTTGGCTGGCTAATGGGTTCATAACACCCTGTGGAAAAATGGATGTAGAAGACGTGGGCAATGAGGTGTGGAAAGAATTGTATTGGAGATCATTTTTCCAAGATATTCAGACAGATGAATTTGGCATGACAACAAGTTTCAAGATGCATGATCTAGTTCATGATCTTGCCCAATCAATCATGAGAGAAGAATGTAACATTCTGGACAACATAAGCTCAAATGATTTGCATTTGCATGGAAACACTCGCCATCTTTCTGCTCCAATCTATAGACTTAAAAGATCTCATTTTGGTTTGTCAGACATACCCAAATCCTTACGAAGCAGCCTACATGTATCAAATGCAGTTTCATCTGTCTCCCTACTGATGAAAACTACCTCTTTGAGAGCAATTCATGAGAGTGGCAGTGAGACGGTAACAGAATTGCCATCTTCAATAGGGGATTTGAAGCATCTAAGGTATTTGAACTTGAGTGGCACTCAGATAAAAAAACTCCCCAAGTCCATTTGCGGCTTATGGAATTTGCAAATTTTGATTTTGAGTGATTGTTGGAATCTAAAGAAGTTGCCAAAACAAATGAATTCACTTAAAGGTCTACGAGAGTTGATGTGGATGGGTGTGTAGTTCATTGACTTGTATGCCCCCTGGCATTGGTCAGTTAACTTCTCTAAGGATCTTAACTCGCTACATCGTTGGCAGAGGCCAAGGCTTCCATATCAATGAACTGGTTGCTTGAACCTCAAAAATAATCTAACTATAGAACACTTGGAGAGAGTAAAAAGAGCGATAGATGCCAAAGAAGCAAATTTGGCAAGCAAGCAGCTGAAGGAGTTATCATTGTCATGGGGTGCCAACCTTGAATCAAACATGCAAGAAAATATTGAGCAGATGCTTGAGGCCCTTGAACCTCATGCAAAACTCTCTAGTTTGCATGTAGAGGGATATAAAGGTGCCCATCTTGCACAATGGATGGGCAACCCTAGTTTTAAACACTTGTTTTCGATGACCCTTGTAAATTGCAATAACTGTTCAGAACTTCCACTATTGGGGAAACTTCCGTCTCTGAAGTACCTCAGATTATCTGGTATGTGTCGTGTGAAGCACATCGCGATGAAACCAGTAACAGTGGAAAGGGTTTCTCATCACTTGAAAGTCTTGAGCTTTCTGATCTAGTAAACTTGGAATATCTGTGTAAAGACGACGTAGGAGAGATGTTTCCATGCCTTCGAGCATGTTTATTTCTAGGTGTCCCAGGTTGGCCTTGCCCATTCTTCCATCTGTCAAAGACCTAGTTCTAATCGATTGCGAGGAAGTGTCTTTGAGCTCAATCTACAACCTCCACAATCTTAGATTTCTTCAAGTTTCCGCTTTCCAAGAACTGACCACTATCCCAAAATCGATGTTGAGAGGCCTCAGTGATTTAGAGCAGTTTCACATCACTTACTTCTCTAAGCTTGAATCATTTCCAGAGCAAATGTTAGAAGGTCTACGCCCTCTCAAAGCAATCAAGATTGATTCCTGCGAGAAACTGAAATCTTTGTGGGAAGGTTTTGAAGACCTTACTTCGCTAGAAACTTTAGAAATCAAAGGATGTCCGGAACTAGTAGCATTGCCAAATGGTATCATTCACCTTACATCCTTACAACGTTTGGTCATAACTTCCTATGGCATCATAAATGGAGACAGGAAACTTTTATTCCTACTAAACTGGCAGTATTACCAGAGTCCTTAGGACATATTTCTTCACTGCAATATCTCAAGATAAGTGTATTCCCAAATTTGGCATCTTTACCTGAATTGGGAAACCTTACATCTCTTCAGACCTTAGAGGTTGGCCACTGCCCAAAGTTGCTATCTCTTCCCACAACTATTCGATGCCTTACCAAATTGCAGGAGTTCAAGTTAAAGAGCCTACAAAATCTTTCATCACTGCCTGACGAGTTGGCGGGCCTTACTTCTCTTGAAATGTTACTTGTCGAAGATTGTCCAAAGTTGACTTCCCTTCCCATGTGTATTCAAAGCCTCACCAATTTGAAGACTTTGGCCATTGGGGATTGCCCGATGTTGCAAAGAAGATCTAATAAAGAAACAGGCGAAGATTGGTACAAGATAGCACATATCCCTTGCGTTAAATTTTATCTCAAAGCTAGGCCCCAACACCATCACGAACAGAATGCTGGAAGAATTTTGTAAGATCCAATTCAATTTTGGAATCTCGTTTCGTCATAGAATATGTATTATTTCGTTATGTCATAATGGTTTTCTGATCTTTTTGGTGAACAAAAACCTGCCCACAGCCTCATCAAGACAAACATTGGATAATCAGTTTGTGAGTCTTTAACTTCATCGTCAAGCCATGCATTATTCAATATGCACATAATATGGCCAATATGGATCATAAACTAACACAAATGGGATTTGGTTTCTTTATGTTTGCATCTCATTTTCTTCTACAACAACCAGTAGTTACGGACAAGGGGAAAAGTTAAAAACCTTATAGAAGGGGTTATTAGTTGGAGTAATGAGTAATCTCAATTAATTAGGCATGTTTGTGAATTGGCGATTGCAAATGGTAATACAATACAAAGACCAGTTATTCCTTTTCTTCCATGACCCAATCAATCAAATGATCCGAGTTCTGATTGTTGCTATTATCTGCCTTGCTTTGGTTGTACTTGATTCCAATACTCAGCTAATGTCATATTGGTTATGTCATTAACAGAACTCCCCTTAATGACTTGGCTTAAATTGATGCTATTCAATCATATCATTCTTTTGCAATTTGATCTTTCTTCTAAGCTCAAAATTTTAGTTTATAAATGCCTTAATTGAGTTCTCATGGCTTGTTAGCACCTCATAATATGTTACTATTGAGTACTTTCTCAATATTAATTGACCATATTGGGAGTCTTGTAGGAGCCAATTGGAGATATTATGGTCGGTTCTTTATGTCTTTTATAAAATCGTTTGATGCTTCTCAAAGGTGATGTAGTGATTTCCAAATGTTTCAGATCATAATGGTATTCTCCAACAACGGAAGAAATGAAGAACTTGATCCAGTCAAGATTGAAATTTCAGAAGAGCCAGAGATTTCCTCATAGCAGGATATGATGGTAAATATTTGAGGAAGATTACATTAACTGAACTGGGTATATGCGCGGTAGTAGTGCACTATTGTTGGCAAAATCTCTTGGATTGTGTAACGACTGCATTTGGAGAACACAGTGTTCATCGCGTATGGTTACGTTTGGTAAGTGTTTTATGTCCAAGGAGTTTTTATGTAATATGACAACCAAGTTTGAGTGCTTATAATGTGATCCATTATATGCACCACGTTAGTGTACTAAAAATTCATATATCAATTTCAATAGTGATCTTGACCTTAATTAGATACCTGATAATAGATTTGAGCATGGCATCAAGGGAAAGTAAAATCTTGATGATACATGACAAAGATGTATCGTAAGCTTGGTGATATATGACAAATACATGAAGTTGGATACTATTAAACGCACAAGATAAAAGAAACCACTTAGAGATTAACTTTTTTAATCTACTGCGTACTATACCTGATTAAAATGTCTAGTCAGAATTCTTAAAAATTATACCTTTTGCATATCTGAGCTTGAACTCAACACCTTTATTTAAAAAAGACCAACCTCACAGTTAGTTAATCCAAGCGCCCGGTGGTTGAAACACCACTTTTTAACTACCATACAATCTGATTTTAATTTACTCGATGTGTTTCACCGCATATCAAAAGTACAGGACTTGGAACTGGTCAAACCCGAGGTGTGAGCATACTTGTGCCATGTCTTAAATTCCCCTTCTTGGACTGGAGGTTGTAGATTTTGATTTGAAAGCTCTTACAAGAAGTGAAACACTTGAAAGCATTCATAATATAAACCCAATTGCGCAGATTTCAACCTAGTCCGTGTTTCTTAAATGTGACATTCCAATTATGGTATTAAAATAATACTATTCCAAGTTGTTAATCTTAAAACGTCTATGCTTAAAACCAATGTAAATTTTGGACCAAGCTCTCTAACTGCTGTCATAGAACTAGAAGGGGCATGGCATTTGACAGCATTTCAAAAGAATGGTGATGGGAGTGTCTGTCTTGAACTGGGATATAGCATAATAGGGATTTTTTTTTTTTTGCCCCCTCTTTCGAAAGTTGTGGGTGTTATTTGCAGATGACTTAAGGTTAGCATATTCGCATAGTTCACTTCAGGTTGACAGAAAAAATAATAGATTTTAGTTGGAAATCCGATCAATTTCCTGTAGTTGTCTTGAGATTATACTAGGATACAGAATGTTATGAAGGGGAAAGATCTTTTCAGAAGCATCTGGCTTTATAATAAATGATAAAAATGGACTCTCTTCTTTTCGGAGAGGAAGGGTACATGTATTAAATAAAAGAAGAATATATGGTATCTGTACGAGGTGATAGAAAATATTTTTATATTTTGTTGCTTATCATATCATCGTAGGAAAGAAAGGGATTTTTCATGTTCAGTTTTTAGCCATATGAAAGAATTGCTGCTCGTAAACTGTAGCTAGAATTTGCAATTTTCCATAAAGAATGCATAAATAAAAGGCCACGAAAAGAACAAAATAGATAGAGATGCAGATGGTACATCAGGTAAGCCTGATATAATCACAACAATTTGCGAAATATATATACACCGATTTGTGTACCATAGTGCTTCGTGAAACTCCAAGGAAAGCATAATACATACAGACTGTAATCAAGTGGAACGTTGCTTACCCCTGTCATGTGTGAATTGTTCGAATACACCAAGAACGATGCCCAGTGCCCAACATAGGGACCACGGAGAGCCCTTTTGGTGGCATGGCCCCATCATCCACGTTCCGAGTTTCGCAGGTTATTTAGCGACAGGAGGCTCTTGTTGCACGA
>NW_026556664.1:0-33043 GCF_029017545.1 Prosopis cineraria
GTCTTCTCATTACTATAGCATTCTCTCTCTAATAAAAAAAAATGGTAAAGGTTTATGGTCTTTTTTAAGCCCTGTTTTGTTGCCGTTGAATAAAAGTAAGGGCTTTGGCCTTGATTTTACCCCCCAAAAAAAAAATGGTTAAAGGTCTAGAATTAATTAGAATAAATAAGAGCATGCTTTGACGGTGATACTTGTAAAACTTCTTTAGGAGGGCTCCACCTAAATAAGGATTCAAATTAGTCTGTAATGGACTGAGCAAACAATGAACCCAACATACCCAAACACTTCAAGATGCCGAGTGCGAAAGCAAAACCAAAACAAATAACATTAGGTCTTCATAAGAGGGAAAATAACAAGAATCTATACTTCAATGGCTACTAAATGTACATATATCTATTGATAAGTGACTCAATGAATAACAAGTATTTTATACATTAATGACTACTAAATGTATATATTTTTTATTGACAAGTTACTAGCTTGAATAACAAGTACTTTATATAGCAGGGACTATTAAATATGTATATTTTTGAGAAATCACTCAAACATACCAAATAACAACTTTCTTAAATACCATTGATTACAAATTGTGCATATTTTTCATTAACAAGTCCCTCAGTGCAAATAACAAATATTTTATACATCATTACTATTAAACGTGTATATTCTCCATTGACAAGTCACTTAGTATAAATAACAACTACCTTAAATATCATTAACTATTAATCATGTATATATTTCATTGACAGTAACCTGCATGAATAATATTATTTCATATATCATTGATTATCACAAGTGCATATTTTCTATTGAACAAGTCACCTTATAAATGACTAGTACCTTAAACATTATTAACTATAGATTGTACTTCACCAACAATTTCTTCCCAAGTTTAACACACACATACACACCCCTTAGTGGTTCATATTCCTTTTGGGAACATGTGGTCTTGGATTCTAATCCTCCGAAGACCACTTTTCCAAAAATTATTTCTCTGTCAATGTTGGAGATCTAGCCTCTAATATGTGCTCCAGTTGTTGGCCAGCCAATGATGGGGACTACTTAGAGCTTTGGTTAGTTGATTGGCAATGGAGAGCTTTTTAAAAAAAAAATAATACAAGGGTATTTTAATAATTTAATGTAAAATATATTTAAAATAATAAATTTGGGACATTGGTGTATTTTGTATATTTCATGAGACCTCTTGATGATTAGAATCCTTACAAGGGACCTAGGAGTGATTTTTCAAATATCAACCAAGGATCGTTGTAACATATTTCTATTAGTTAGGGAGCATTAGATTTTAAAAATTTTATTGTTGTTCCTTGGTCCTTGATTGATATTAATTTTTTACGTGAAATGACTAAATTACCCTTGATATATAAAATAATAAAAACCATCCCCCACTATCACCAGCACCAGCCACTAGCCACCCTTGATAAAGAAGTAATACTTTACAATGAAATATAATGGATGTGCTTAATTGTACAAGTATTACTCATTTATCAACAAGTATCCATTCAGGCTTTCACAACAACACATTGGAAATTAATAACCTTCAATTCAAGATTTAACAAGTTAGAAAAAAGATAGCATGGGCTTAATTGTATAAGTATTAGTTTTTCATCAACAAGTATTCATTTTACTTTTAACAACAATGTATTCAAAATTAATAATTGTCAATTTGGACATTAACAAGTTAGAAAAACATATATAATGGAATTAATTATATAAGTGCTAATCCTCCATCAACAAATATTAATCCGAGCTTTAATAACAACTTGTTCAAAATTAACAACAAATCATTCAGGTTTTAATAAGTTAGAAAAATAGATATGATAGGTGTAATTGTACAAATGTTAATTCTTCATCAATAAATATTTATTCAAGTTTTAACAATAACTTGTTTAAAATTAACAACAATTCATTTAGGTACTAACAAAAAGCCAATAAGATGGGCTTAATTATACAAGTTTTAATCATTCATCAACAAGTTTTCATTCCCATTTTGACAACAACCATTTCATGATTAACAACAATCCACTTAGACTTTAACAAGTAAAATACATAAAGTTTTAAAAATTACAATTTATAATTGATCATATCAAATTAACAAGTAATATTAATTAGTAAAATAATAAGTGTTATTCTAAAATTAACAACACACTATTATGTTGTAACATAGAAGTGATTTAAAAATTTGGTTAGTAGATTTTTTTTACTATGTATTATTAAATGAGCTTGGTGGCTTCCACCAAGCTTCTTAGGCGGCAAAGAGATTATAAAATCAAACCCCCTAAGCCACCTTTGCCAATTAAAAAGGAATAAAAGTCTCACTGACATCAAACTTAGGTGATTTTGCCAATGGCAAGGGCTTTAGCAACTTCGCCGGCAGTTCGGTGGTTGGTGCCGATAACAATGGGGGTGGCTTTTTTTTTTTTATACTTTAGGGGCAATTTGATCATTTCAAGTAAAAAATTAATATTAGTGAAGGATTAATATATTGCAATGAAATTTCAAAATTTATTGACTTTTGACTAATATAAATATGCTACAGCTCCTAGGTTGATATTTTCCCGGGATAAGAAAAACATTAGATAAATAAATGTTGTAAAATATAACTTCAAATAATTCAAAATTAAATTAGTCAATCACTTGAATAATTAACGTATATAAAATTTATAAACAATGTCATCTCTCATTTTTCAAATTTTATGCGTTCCTTTTACCTACTTGTCACTAAACTCAAATAGTAAATCACTTAGCTAATCAATTATAATTCATACTCCCTTTGATCCTATTTATAAAGTAGAGATAGAAGAATTTTTTATATGTTATTTATAAGTAACATGATTAATTTTGTATTACAAATCTCTTCTGTTACCCAACTAAATATTAGTAAAAAAATACATTATTAAACAATTGGAAGAGGAGCTATGTCCTAAAAAGTAGTGATCAAACATTGTGAATTCTTAATGTCCTTTACTACAATTTTCTTGAATTGTCAAAGTAAATTTAAAGATCAAAGTACAGAAGTGTGTGTGAAGAATGGCAATGCATTATTTAGAAGTAATTAGAATGAAGGTGTTTCGATAATGGAAGAAGTTGAAGTAATAGGTCTAGGAGGTCAAGACTAAAGATTTAAGGGTCACGCTGGGCGAGGATCACCTTAACACAAGGTCAATTGGATTTGCTTGATGCCGTTTTGTTGTATAAAGTGCTTGTGAGGTTGAAAGGACTCCTAATTACACGCTCATTGTCTTTTATATAGATAGGTAAGGCTGGACATAGGTCAAGTTCCTAATAGGTTTAATCCGACCTATTTACTAAATAGATTTAAGATAGGTTCAAACTTTTAATTAAATATATTTAATTAAATACCTAACCTATAAATTCGATAGACTGGCTTATTTACACACACGTTATGTAATATATCACAAACATATAAACGTTTGTAATTGATAAATTAGGTTATAATTTTTAATCAATCTATTCTTTTTTTTTCTAATTATGTTTTTAATTAATTGGATTTATTATTAATTTTAATGTTATTTGTAATTGATAAATTAGGTTATATATTATAATAATCTTAAAGTATATTTAAGACGTTCAAAACTAAAATACGAGCCTATTTAAAAAAATTTACTTTATATTATAATAATCTTAAAGTATATTTGAGATATTCAAAACTAAAATGCGAGCGTATTTAAAAAAAATTTACTTTTAAATAGGCTTTCAAGTCAGGCCAAGTCAGGTCAGGTTTTAAGTAGGCTCAATTCTAAGTTGTAAAAAAAAAAAACATTATACATATTTTATGCCTTTAATTTACTATACAGTTTAAACTCATTTGATCAAAGTCTAACTCGACCTAGCATATTTTTAACATTACATAAGCAATGGCAAGTTGCTTCATACTTCTCCAAGGAATTGAGAGAACGTGGTAGAATGAGCGCTCCGAGTTTCACAAATTGTCGCCACGTTGAAATGCATCGTTTCACTAATTCTCCAAAGAGTTGGCTTTTACGCGTGATGGGGTATCTCGAAATTGAGCCATAGAGGATTTGCATTCCCAGCCCGTAGCACCATTTCGATCCAAACAGCTAATAGGGACAATATTAAATTTTTAAACAGTTAATGAATTTTAAAATTTCTCTTTAATTACCATAAAACATATTAAAAATAACTAGTAAGTAAATAAGAATAAAAAAAACTAGTATTGTTCACTCCAGGCTATGTCCCTGCTCCCCTCTCTTCACTGATAAGAGCGTGCTTTCAACCAAGTGCACATGACTAAGAAAGAAAACAAGTTCATTTATATATCGATCCAATTTCCACTAAAGACAAATTCGACTACACTTTCAGAATGCTTTCATTTTACTGTGAGCATATGATAAAAGGGGGCCCAAAAAATAAATCTTATTGGAGCCTGAAACAAGTGCTAGCAATTTATTAGTACATTATAGCATTACTTAAAATGATTAAGTATAATTAGACGATACATTTCTATAACTACATGAGGCCAGAAAGCCTTTTTCTTTGGAGCCAGCAAACGGCAATGAATATATATCTCAAGATCCATTCATGAAAACTGCACCATGTTCGGTAGATGTAATGAACTTCTTCAGCAAAAGGACCACAATAGCAATAGTGAGTCCTATGGCAGCCATAGTGAACAAGCGATCGTCAGGTTTTTGGACCCTTGTTTCTGGCTTTGGATTCTGAACCCTTGAATCTGAATTTTGATGCACCTGATTGAGAGGCACACTGGATGGAATCTCCCTGGAAGCTTCAACTACTCCAGGGTTAGGATTTGCAGTTGCAGGCATTTTGTTCTTCAAGAATCCTGTCATCATCCATTGCTTGAACAGGAAGCTCCTGTCTTGCAGGCATAGCCTCATGATTTTGTGGATTAATCTGGGCCTCGGTTTCCTCAGTTTTAAGGTGTTCTTCATCAGGAGACTCTGAGGGGCTGAGTTGAGGAACAGGGGGTGCTTTGCTGAGCATATACTCGTGTATCTGGGATGACCAAGTACAATCCTCAAAATCAAGTTCACTTCAATCTTACAAAGGCCGGCTAGATCCAAGTTCTAGTTTTAGTTTGTACTATACAAATCTAAAGCTTGGTGAAACCTACATTCATTCATTCTAGATTTCAGATATAACTATTACAACCCTAATTATAAGTTTTCACACTCCTTTTAATCCTATTTACAATTCACTTTCAACATATTTAACCACAACAAAGAAAAACCTTAAACCTTATTAAATCTATCTTAAAATTTAATAAATTTCCACCTCTACCCCTTAATAAGAACAAAAACTATTTTTAATAATTTTTCCTAGCATTTAATAAGGGCAGAAAGGTAAAGATGAAACAAAGAAAATAGTGAAGTGCCCTATAAATAGAATTAAAATTAATCTTCTCTCTCTAACCCACAAATAGGACTAGAAGAGTACTAATTTGATCTTTTGGTAATTCATGCTGCATTTCATTAGGCAATTAGAGCTTCTAAAGAAGCAAACTGCATAGAGCATGAACTCTGCCAACAATCATGTTCATAGAGGGGAGTTTTTGGTATAGACTGACTAGAGGGGGTGATGAGTGAAGGTTTTTCAAACCTTCTAGAAGATAATGGAATTTACTAAAAAGACATTAAGCAACTTTTACCTCATCAATCAGTTTTGGCGGTCAGGAGTCCCAAATTTTGGAGGTGCTTCCCGAGATTTAATGGCTAGGGCACGCCTCTCTTCTTTCTTGTAATCTAGCGAGCCCAATGCACCATTTGGGTTGGTGGGCATGAATGCAATCAGAGCGACTAAAGCAGTCCTTACTGCCAAAAGACATTCACATAAGCTAAGTCAGAACATTCTGCATCAGAGATTTGAAGCTTCAATAAAAACTCCATAGTCATTAATGTAATGCACCAAATAAAAAGGCTTAAATTAACTGAGAAATACGTTCTCAGACTGGTTATTTAATTGAATTACTACTAATTTGTTTGATCAATATTTCTCAGTAGGAAAAATAGCTCCTATCTTCTCCTAAGACACAAGAAAAGATATCATGATTCATGAGCCCACCAGATGAATTGATGATACAAGAATAGCCACAAAACTCCTTTCATCAAGTGAAAATTATGTCCCCACACACTTCAATCCCACATATATGAGTCTCGGACTCTTGGTATCCAAAATGATCAATCATATATAGAAAAAAATAATATAAAGCAGATTGATCAACTGGAAAGGAATATTAATTACCACTCCATGATGGTTGCCAATGCTCAGGATGATGATTTGATATGCTCAAGCAAATCTTGGTTTGGGTCTCAAAACGTCCATTAGGCTGATAGCACAACATTGAAATTTATAAACAGTTAGGAATTGAGACTTCAAGTGTCAGGAGTTCTGACAATAAAAGATGGTTCACAAAACAGAACTAATTGAAGATAGAGCAGTAGCATGACATAAAATCTGCTGATCCATCCATTGGGAAAAAAGCTTACCGTCAATAGCATAAAGGAAGGTGGTTTGAACGGATATTCTGCAGGCAACTGGATACGCCCATGGTAAATACCACCCTCAAATTCAGTATCACCAGGTCCTCTAATTGCAAATTGCCACTCAAATATATTTTCCTGATGAAATTAAAGTTAGAGAAAATACTCTAAAAGTACAAGAAGAAAAAAAGCATGATAGTTAATAGTGGAATTCCAAAAGTCAGATAGGCACATGAGTTATAAATTGATGCAAACATTATTGGGATGACAGGTAAGGTCTCATTTCTTAAGTAGGAGGCATCCTTACATGAAATAAATAATTAAATAGAGTAAGAGAAAGGCTTCAGGATTTTACCACAATGAAAGCATAGAATAATTTCAGTGGAATAAGCCGAAAAGAATCAAAGATCCCAATTTTATACATTTTTCCAACATAACCCAGTGACTCTGTAATATTTGATTGCATTAACGGAGCAGAATATGGGGTTGAAAAAAACGATTTCTATAACCCAGCATCAACCAAGGCTCTTATTGCTAGATAAATCGCATCTACCAACATTACCTAACTGTTTATTATATAACTAAGTACGTATATTAACTTCGCAATAAATGAATGAACTAATCCTCATGAATATAATGTTAACATATACTTTTGCAATAAGTTTGGTAAACAATTAGAAAATTTAAAAGATTCAATAATAAAGCTAAAATGAAGTAAGACTGAGAATAAGGCGCTCCCAAACTAGGAGGGTAAGAAAAAGAATGATAAAGTTTTATGGGAAATGTTATGCTAAAAAAAAAAAACAAAGAAATCCCATATACTTTCCATCCTACTTTGTTCCTAAACATACATCCATAAGTTTCAACAAGGCAGTCTATCATAATGAAGGACTGATCATTTATGTAATGAAAACTGTAGTTTTAATTCTAATCATAAAAGCTTCAGTGAGTGAACAAAGTAATAACTTCACATAAGTTGGACCCACATATCAATTCATAAACTAAATTCCCATAAAAAATTTAGAAAAAAATAATCATTTTCGTCAGAGAAAAAAAAAATTAATCATCTACTCCTGCAGTTTTAACTCAATTACAATTTAGTCCTTTGAAGTTTAACTTTTCAGCCATTAATAAATGGATGCTTACACTTTCAAACAATATCGAGGCCTTGTTGTAACCAACACAAAGTTTAGCAACCAAGCTAAATGAGGGAGGAGTAAGTTGCACCAAGCTAAACTCGAAGACTGAGTTGTGACCGAATCAAGACTACCATAGGACTGGATGATTAATTTTCCCTACAATTTAATTTCGATCTGCAAATCTTATGATCTCATCACGATTGGGCAACGACCAAACCACAATCCCAATCAATTAATTGTAACGACTTGTGGTTCGAAATGGATCTATCAATTAACAGTTAAAACTAAGTTTAATGAATTGCAACCAACGACCAAACCTGAGCTCGATAGTTCCAATAATCATAATCACATGACCAGATATACGAAGAGAAACATTATACCCATCCAAATTGAGGAACTAACACAGCGGATCTCGCTTATCAAACCCTAATATAACAGGACTCCCAGCAAAAGAAATGGTACCTCAAGTGGCAGGCTCATGAAATCATCAGAAGGGTTCGATTGCATCTCCTTGACCTCCTGTAGGATCCGCTTCACCGCCGGGTTCTTCAAATTGTACTTGTCCGCCATGAGTCCTCAACCTCAAACTTCGTTCACAAAATTCGATATAAATTTCAACAGAAGCGAAGCCTCCAACTTCGTCGGCACTGTCAACACCGGGTCAAAACACCACCTCCACCTCCACCTCCACACGTCGTAAATCGCCGAGCAGGGAACGGAACACCAGCGAAAGTTTTATGCTTCATCCGGAAGATGATACCAAGCGTCGGAATGACATTAATAGGGAGGACCAAAGTCCAAATCCGAGAACGTTGGCTCTTCACTGGACACGTCATGCGGCACCCATTGTCCTACGTGTCTCTTTCTTATTGGATAAAGTGATGCAGGTTTCGAACGCGTATCCAGTGTTCACTTTGTGAGCCTTTTTTTTTTTTTAAAGGAAAAATCGCATTCATGAACCACTGTACCGCATTAATTAAAAGAAAAAACTAAAACATTATGAATTTCCCATGCCGTCCCTAATCAAACATGACCCTTGACGAAAAACTGACGGAGAAAAGATAAAAGTGAAGGAAAACATAACTTTAAATTTTTACATTTTATTTAAATTTTATTATAAATTTTTATATTTTTTTTAATATTTTAAATTTTTATAATTTTTTTTAATGTTATAGGTGTCTTTATGAATGGTATTATAAAAATTTAAAATATTAAAAAAAAGTATAAAAACTTGAAATATAAAAAAAAATATAAAAATTTATAGTAAAACTCGGGCAAAGTGTAAAAATTTAAAATTATATTTTTTAAAAAATTAATCACTATTGTCTTTTTTCACTGCTATACTTATTATTTCCCACACTCATATTTGTTAAAGTAGTATCCTTACTTATCACTTTTTATATACATGCATATCAAAACAATATTTTTTTATTATTTTTTTTACTATCATGCTTGTTTAGATTATTATATTTGACATTTTTTACGCTCATGTTTGCTCAATTGTTATCATATATTACTTGATATTTTTTATATGTATGCTTCCTAGAATAATATTTCTACTAACAAATTTAAAATGCATTAATCCTTTTTCATATATTAAGGAATTTCAGTAATCCATTAATGCAATTTTCCGTAAGTTTTGAAATTTGAATTGTAAGCAAATTTTCATTTTATATTAATTTCTTTCCATTATGGAAAGGCTGTCTTAATTGTTACTCCATCTGTCCTTATATATAAAATATTTTTAACTCAATTTTATGTGTTAATAAAAGTTTATTATTTAGTTAAGATCACATTAAATCACAATATTTTTTAATTTTACCTCTAATTATGTCAATTAATATTACATGGTGATGGGTAAAGGATACCATTAACATTTCTTCTCTTTTTTCAATATAAGTATAAAATTATTTAATTACTCAAAAATATTGTGAAACCTATTATATTTAAAAATAAAATAAGTTTCTAAAAAATACTCAATATACATGGAGAAACAATCAAATGAAAATGACATGCAACTTACAATTATATGAGAAGGCATGGAGGGGTACTGGAAACTCCATTTTATTTCAAAATGTAACAGTTAATTAACTAATTCTCAAGTATTAAGAAAATAGTTAAGTTAGTTATTTGTAAAAAAAATGTTGATTAATTATTAAGTTTCCTAATATGCCCATTATTTTAATCATTCATATCGAAGTATTATCAACATGGCTCGCATAGATAACCAATGCTTGGGATCAGATTTGTAGTGGAAAGCAATTTGGAGGCTTGGGACTTAATTTGCCACTCGAACATGCAAAATAAGGCTTGGCTTATGAAAATTGGGTGGCGTCTAGTCGCCGATCGCAATGTGTTATGGGCCCAAGTGCTGCGAGGGAAATATTGCTGTGGTGATGATTCAATGCCAAATATTGACTTAAAAAGACCAAGATCATGTATGTATGTATGTATGTATGTATGTATGTATATATAAAAGAGCCAAGATCAAGCAACATGGGAGTAGGTGAAGCAACGCTTGAAGGTAGTGAATTCACGTGAGGAGCAGAAGGTGAGGTGGAGACCAGAGAAATATTGACTCTTTCACTATATTGTTATTATTATATATGTAAAATTAAATCAATAGAAGTTTAGAAAAGTCACAACTGAGTTAGCTCCTGATTACCTTTTCTTCTGTGCTTGAAATTTTTTGACAAGATTCCACTCACGTCTTTTTCTTTTTCTTTCTCTTTCACTCTTGTTTTGCACTTTTTTCCCCTTCTTTTTATCAACAAGATTTCACTCTTCTTTTTGCTTTTGCTCTTCTTCTCTTTCTTCTCTTTGTCACACCCGTGACATGCTTTCTTTCCTTCTTTTATTTTTTATTTTTTTGGTTTTCTTTTGCTTTTCTTCTTGTCACATTTTTCACCTGTTACTTACTTTTTTTTCTTCCTTTTTTTTCTTTTTTTTTTTCTGTATCAGCAACGAGTTGATATTTTTTAAAATTTGTGCAACTCTATGTCCATCAAGGGGTGGAGCCTAATTTGATATGGTCAATGATATGGAAATTGCAAATACCACAGAGATGCCAGACTCGTGGTTGGTAAAACATGGAAGGTTGATGACAGATGAAACAAAATTCATCAAGGGAAGCGATATCATAGGCCACCCCAAAAGCACCTTGCTAAAGTGTTTCAAAAGCATTCCTAAAAGTGAAAAATAAACACTCCCAAAAGCATTTTTTAAATAGTGTCAAGAGGGAGCCTTCATACCATTGAGGAGTGTAATGTCTGCGATGGGAGAACAGAAGATACTCTACATGTGTTATGTAACTGTGGACTTGTTAGAGAGGTGTGGATGAAGCTAATCCGACCACGAAGAAGCAAGGCTGGTTCTTTCAGTTTAATATAGATTCATGGTTATACCACAATATTCAGGATAAAGGAGCTGAGAGTTATGGATGTTGGTGTGATTTGTTTAGCATCTTATGGTGGCTCTTTTTGGAAACATCAAAATGAGCGAGTGCACCAAAACTCAAATGAAGTGCTGCTTACTTGCGAGGTCGAAGCTAGTGGTATTCTTCGATGTCTGACTTGATCAAAACAGAAATTAAAATCTGATAGATCTGGAGATTGTAACCAAAACCAGATACATTAATGAAGGTCCTCATCATGGTAATAGAGAAGTTAGAAGTGTCGGTTTGGGTGGATGAGGCGTTCTCTCATGTTTCTCACGATATAGGCTAGAACTAATAATTCAAGCGAGTATGAACCCAAATAAACTAAAAAAAAAAAAGGAATTAAAACCAGACTCAATAAAATTGTGTTTCAAAAGTTTGGGCCTATTTAGACTGGCCCATAGAAGCCTAAAAAATTTGGGCCAAGCTCTTGAACTCAAATAAAAAAAAATTATTTTTAGAAATATATTAAATATTAATTAATCTTTTAAATTGTATGTCATTTTATACCATGATATCATATATTTGAACACATTATTATAGATATTTTCTTAAAAAATTAAAAATATTTACATTGTCATATTTTCAATATTTAAAATGTATTTTAATATTAATTTTAAAATTTTATGACCCACATATTTTTTTAATTTTTTTTAGTCTTCTATATCTTTTAAGTATTTTAAAAAAATATATTTTATATTTTTAAAAGCTTGATAAATGATAAATTACAATAGTATCGTACAATCCATATAATTGATCCCACTTTGTGAAATAAGATTCATTGTTATGGTATATTTTTTATAAAATAAAAATAAATAATTTTAAAGTAAAATTAAATTAATTTTAAAAATGAAAAATTGATGGTTCATGTATTTGGGTCAAGCTTGATTATTCAAGCTTTTCTATAAGTTTGGATTTAAATGAGATGGTCCAAATTGAGCTCAATCCAAAATACTTACCTACCTAAATTACCTACTTTAATACAAATTGTTGCAAGTTGTTGAAGATGAATCGGAAGGTGGTGGAAGCTTTTTTTTTTTTTTTTTTCTTTTCCCTAACTTTCAGAAGGAGGTAGCCTTACTGCAGAGTTGTGGGGAAGACTGATAGGTCTTCAAAGGGGCCTGGGATCATAAGTGACGCTATGTTGAGTTCATGGGGGCAAATGCACACCCTGGACATGAAGAAACTTATAAGGGTCATAAGTTTCACTATTTTGCATCCTTCATCTAAATATTTCTCACATCCTAACTTTAAAAATATTTGGGTTTTGAAAAAAATTTTAAATATGTTCAACTGAAGGTTAAAAAATTTAACCCAAAATTTTGATAAGAAAAATTTAATTGAATTTGTCAAGTTCTATCTATGTGAGTTTTCTTCCTTTAATTTAATGATACTTGATAATCAACTTGAAACTTAATATGCAAAGCAATACTATATTTGCATTATTAAAAGGAATTGGTAGTCTTGCAAACAAAAAAAAAATTGGTATAAACAAGAAGACATATAGTTTATCTCTTCATTTATGCTCTCTTGAAGTTATTAATAATATTATCGATTGCCACAGCAATTATAAGAAGAGTCTTTTCTGTTGCAAAATCAATTGCAAAATCATATAAAAAATTCATTAACGAATAATTGTTTAATGACTTATATTAAAAAAATTATTTTTATTAGCATCGACAATAAGATAATTGCTAAATGATTTCAAAATATCAAGGCATGCAGGATATAATAGTAAGATATGTACGTGCTTTTTTAAAAAAATTATTAAATTATTTTTAAATTATTAATTTAAAAATATTACACCCTTAGTTGTCTTGCACCGGGACTGGGTTTAGAGAAGTAAAACTTTTTAGTGATGCAGCAGAGGTCATCCAAGCTATCAGATCGATAGATTAGAAGTTGCATGTAGATACTTCGATTGAGGAAATTAACCAGATGCTCCAAGAGGAAATTGACCATGCTACTTGTCTTCAACTGATTTCTGGACAAATGGTCACAGAGCATCTTCAAGAGGATGGAGTCCACGTAATTACTGCTCCATTTTATTGCTTTATTTTGGTTTCTATTTTTTCTTTTTTCGATGTATCCAAAAAAGTATACTATTCACATTAGCTTATGCATCATACAAGGATTTAATTATATGAGCAGTTTCAAAAAAAAAAATCGATATAAATAACAAAGGTGATTGGGATTTTACATCTAAGGTTATTAAATAAAATTTTCCAACTTTATTCAGGATCCGAGTGAGTGTATCCCTCACAATATTTCAATATACATATGTGTGAACAAAAAATAATAATAACATTTTTTTATAACAAAATTTAAGCAAGCGATCGAAATCACGTGTTTCATTTTGGCCCGGAAAAAAAAGATATAACATTTTTAATAATCCTAACCTGACTTCGCATCGATTCCTCGACTGATCTATAACAACACCCTACGTATCCTATGACTAAACAATATGTCTCCATGTCTCTAGCTTTAGCTTCAGTTCCAGCTTTCGCATTAAAAGGACATATTATCGTTTAATTAAAAGGGCAAAAAAAAGAGCGTTTCTTTTTAATCACTTTTTTAATTACTGGATTATTATAATAATTAGGCTTTTGACTTTTGACACCCTACGCTTCAAGTCTCCAAGAACTTGATGCCACCTATATATATATATATATATATAGCAGATCATTATCAACGTGCTCAGAATGAAACTTCAACTTTTTATTTCTTTCCTTACTTTAATTCAATCAAATAAAGGGCAACGTTACTGTTTGGTTTGAATGGATCGAGAAGTGAGAAGAAA
This sequence comes from Prosopis cineraria, assembly GCF_029017545.1. Classification (NCBI taxonomy): domain Eukaryota; kingdom Viridiplantae; phylum Streptophyta; class Magnoliopsida; order Fabales; family Fabaceae; genus Prosopis; species Prosopis cineraria. The sequence goes on from NW_026556664.1 coordinate 13,876, forward strand.
ATAAGAAAATTTAAAAAAATAATTTTTTTATTATTTTTAAAATTTTTTCCTCTAGTTTTCCTTCCTTCTTTTTTTCCCAAACAAAAGGTATATTCAAATAAAAACTTAAACATGTTGGTAAAAAAAAAATTAAACATACATCTCACTGACAAAACCAAGTCAAGTTTAAGAAATGAGTTGTATTTATGGTTTATAAACAATGCAACCTTTCATATATTTAATATTTTATATTGATTAATTAAGATACGTCCTGTATATACATTAGTGAACAGTGCATCACTGCCTTGTTTTAATATTTTAAATAAAGTATAAAAAATTTCCTGCCAAAAAAATATAAAAAATAATTTTGTCTATTTTAATTTAGAGCTAGTGATTCAAGCAAGCAAAGTTTATGTAGGCCGGACTCATTTGAATCGGATTTAAAATATCTTATCATGTAGAAAAAACCCATATAATTAAGCTCGACAATTCCTTAAGTTTTCAAATTTATTTGGGCTGACTCGAATACCCAAATTATCAAATATTTTTATTTTTTATGTAATTTCAATTTTTATTTAAAAAATTAATATTTTTAATTTTATATTATTTTATTAATAATAAAAAAGGAATTCAAATGAAGCTCATTCGGGTTTGCGCTTGGCTTGGATTTATTCAAATTTATTCGGGTGGCCTGAATAAACCTAAGTAAAAAAAAATTCTTTTAATTTTCCAAGCTTAGCCATAAGATTTTTTAAATTTATTTAGAATGGTCCATCAATCTTAGCTCAAATTACCGTATCAAGACAACCCATTCATTGGTGGAATACACTCAAATAAAAAAATTTCAATTCAAATTTCACATGTAAAATCTACATCCAACTCATCACAGATAATTTTTTTTAAAAAAAGTCACATTTATAAGTTAAATATTAAGATGACTTATCATGAACTCTATTTTTTTTTATTAATTGGCCAATAAAGTGGATATTCTGTTCATAACTTTGAAAATAGGAAACTTGCTATATATTTTTTTATATAATATGTCAGTCTTCTTATTCGTGCTCCCACAAATTTTAAACAAAGTGCATATATTTTGAACCATCAAATATTATGCCCAGCCACCACTAGTGTTCTAGGATTCTTTCTTTCATCTATAAAAAAGGAGACACATGACAAGTTGGCATGCTCAATCTCACAGAACCTCTATTCACAGGGCAAATTAAAGTATCAGATTTTCAGTTCTACATATACAGAACTCGATAATAATGGCAGGTTCTGTTCATCATCACAGAGTAGTGCAGCCACAACACATTAATGGCAAGGCTAACAAAAATAACATGTATATCGAATCACCATATTATGGTGGACATGGCTTCTATTACAATCCTGTGGTTCATCAAAACATCGAAGCTCTCACTACTCCTCAATGTGCTGTTTTCAATGGCTTAGGTAATGTATCTTCTTTCTTCATTTAACTACATTAATAATTATAAGCTCTTGTTTAATAAAGACCTTTTACATCAATTTTAAAGAACTTGAATATTTATTTTAATTTTATTTATAAAGTACTTTTATAATTTTTGTATTCATATTTATTCTTTTACCCCTATTAAATAATAGAATATTTTATTTTTCAAATATATATTTTATAAGAATAAAATTAAAAACTTGTTAAATTTTTGGATAAGGTTAATGAGATTTAAAGTTTTTCATGATTTTAGTAAAACATGCTAGAAGTTAATTAATTATAAATAGGACTAGATGAAATATCTTAACTATGAAAATACATGTATAGAAAATATAATTCAGTCAATTTAACATGCCACTCGCTCTGATTCTCAACAAAAAAACACTATTTAAAAGTATTTTTTTGGTACAAAATACAAATCATCTTATAATATTAAATAACTTGTTTTCAATTTTATCTTTTATTTTATTCCATAGCCCCGTACTTTGAAAAACTCAGGGTTATTATCACTTTTCACATTAACTAATCCAAACTTCACTATATGAGATCATTACTATCAACGATAATTTTATAGAATGTTCTTGATATATTTATTTAACGTAACTGTATATCAAAGAATTTGAACTCTTAAAACCTCAGGATAAATCAATTAAACTTCCTCATCCAGTTAAACCAAACGGCCCTTGATTTTTTATACATTGTAGGTTTTCTTAAAAAAAAAAACATATACTGTACCTGTAGGTTACATAATGTACTTTGAGAAACTCTGATATTAATATAATTAATAAATATAAAATTAGAACATCTGAATTTTAGAAGATTAATCATAAAGCAATTTTCTTAAAATGCATAAATTAATTAGAAATAACTTATATTTAAAACCAAAATAAGTATTCGGTCTCACACAATCTTCACTCAAAACGTTTCCAATTTTAATTTCTCAATTAAGAAAAAAATGGTTTATTTGATCCCTTCATTGAAATACAAAGTTTGTTGCATGCAGGCGTGAGTGGGAATGGTTACTCATCCGCTCAACCGCCGGTTCAATATCAAAAGCATTGTAATAGACCATATAGTGCCAACCGGAGCAACGGTTCAGCCACATGGGTTCAAGTGGGTCCGAACCCATCTTACATCAACCGAGGCACCCAAACCATTCAAGGCGATGTGATTCAGCGAGGTACCTTCAATGGACGTGGCAAGGGAGCTAGGCTTTGTGGCCATTTCTCGGTCTCTGGTGATATTAACTAATTAAGTAACTTAATTAATTAATCCAATTTAATACCTAAGCTGTTTGGCAGTCATGAAGATATTTAATTAAATGAAATAAAAACTATGTAATAATTCATGAATCGGTCTGGAATTTCTGGAGTTATTGATTGAGCAGTGTACGTGTGTGGGTGATTGTACTGAATTTGTATAACTACTTAAAATATGAGTTTGTGTTGGCTATTGGCCTTGTTTTCTTTTCTTTTTTTTTCTTTTTTAAAATTCTGTTATATCGATAGCAAAAGACAAAAGTAAAATTATATCTAGATTTCATATAAAAAAATTAATTACTATAAAATTCATTAATAACAATTGTGTTGTCAATGATCTTAGTTCAATTATCAATAAATCTTATAATAATTAATTTTTTTATACAGAACTTGAATGTAATTCTCCTAAAGACAAATCTTTTTTGGGACATGGAAGGCAAAGGTTAAACCTTTTAGAAATGTATAAAAAATTCTAAAGAAAAAAAAAATATATATATATATATAAACTACCTTATTTCTTATGTTAACTTGTCAAAATCATAATAAATTATATAAAAATGAGTAGAAGATAAAAAAAAAAGTAAGGCATTAATAAAGCTTTAGAAGATAGAAGACACGACAGTTAGGGTAGACTTCCAACAAAATTATTAATCATTTTGTTTATAAAATATCCAATTCATTATAATCTTACGAACTGAATAATAGAATTAACAGAGCTATACACACCAACATGTTTAATTCCATCAGTGACAATAAAGATTAACGTTGAAAACAAATATTACAGTAAAACTTAAGGGACTAAAACAACATAACATAAAGACTAACAACAAAACATGCTAAACATTAAATATAGGATGCCAACAATTATATTTTGCCTAATGTAAATTATATATAGCAAAAACTTTAACAAGCACATATTATACAAATCAAGATAAGGGGCCAATATTTTCAAGCAAGCAAATGTGCATTTCAAAATCAACTTATAAAAACCATATATTTAAATTTAAGTAATAATCTTTGAACTTCATTATCACACTATTCTTAAGTAAAGTTATAATGTTTATATATCAAAGGCCCATTTGGTAGAATAAATATATTTTGATGAAAAGAACTGGAAGGAAAAGGAAAGAAAAAGTAATGATCATTGCTAACACACGTTTAGTATGCAAATGGAATAAAGACAATTTGATGGGTAAATTCATGTTTTTGTGTGAGGTATATAAAAATAGAATAAATGGTTATAAAAAAAATATTTTGTCACTATTTTTATTAATAGTTATATATTAAAATAATTATTATGCTCATAATCATTTTTATAAAAGTGGTCATTCTATTTTATAATTAATAAAAATTAGTTAAAATAATAATTTATTGTTGACTATAAACAAATTAATGAAATGGGTAATATAAATTTCAAACAAAAAAACTTACATTACTTCAATCCGATGAAGATTGCAAAGCACAGCAAGAAGAGATTAAACTAAATTGATTAAATTTGATAATCCTATTAAATTCATGATATGATATGGATCAACTAAAATTTTCCTAAAATTAATTTGAAACATGACTATATAGGCATCTCACTCTAGGCATTTTCCTAAAAAAGGACCAATTTTTCTTAGTGGGGGTGATGGGAGTCCAAGAAGCAAATTTGCACAATATCAAACCATATAATCTTTACATTCCTTCTTCTTTCCTTTAGATTCCTACCAACCAAACAAGCGCATTTGGTGTCCCATCTTTAACATGTTTGATTGATTGGAGAGATTTGCAGAGGGAAGGGAAGATTTTAATGAGTTTAATTTTTTTAAAAATGGACATGTAGGGTTTCAAAAGTTTAATGAGTTCACTCTCAAATCTCCATTTTTTAGAATCAAATTTATTAAAATATTCCCTTTCCTCCCTTTCCTTCCATTCCCCTCCAATCAAACAAAGAATAAGAACTAAGAAGGATTCCTGCAGGAGAGTGCACAATCTACTTTCTTATGCAACCAAATAGATCAATCAAAATTGCAAGTGTCAATATTGCAGCTATAAGGTTTCCTCAATAATGCTTCAGAATGCATGCTTAATTACTAGAAATCAATCAATGAAACTGTGAGTTAATTAAGGTTAGTTTTATGAAAATGCTTTGTCAAATTATTTTTTTCTTCCTTCCAAATCCAGCTTTCTTCTCATAGTCCAACCAGAACTTCCTTGCTTCTTCTACAACGTCAAATTCTTTGCTTAATTATTCTTAATATAAAATCTTTCTCCTTTTCATATGATATTGAACAATTACAACATTGACACTTGCAGGGTGCGAGGACAAGGATCGAATCCACATCCCCATTTCTCTTCAACCGGCCGTTTTCCTTAAACAAAACAAATAGATGTGAAATATTTTTCAAAATCAATGCAAAATAACATCTACTTACCTTAGTATCATTACTCTCTGAAACTATATGTGAGAGAGAGAGTAGAGAATTCAATTTATTAGTCTATTGATCCTCCGTCTCCATTCCAACTCGCATGAACTCATCTTTTACCATTAATCCCTAATTCCAATTAGTGCCAAACCCTAAAATTTTGAATATATTTTCTTCGATCGTCGACATTAGACAAAATTTAAATTTTATTTTTAATATAAGATGAAGTTAGAGAAATTAATATTTTTTCAATTTTACTCATTGTTTATTTATTTATTTTTGTTTGAATTCCTAAACAATAATTCATTATATTATTCATTAAATATTAATTACAAACAAAGACAAAATTGGAAAGTTACATATTTTTACAATTTTAAAATTATAACTAACATTTTTACTAAGTACGAAGTTTGTTAACTTTGCTTTTTATTAATGACTGGAGTCATATGACATTAAAGTATATCACATGTTATTACAAAAACTATCAATATACATCATAATTGTCAATGTTTCACATGTCCAGTGTTCAAATCGACATTGAGAGATAGGAAAATTACACTACAATTATTTTTTCAAGAGTTTCATATTTTAAAAACATCAAATGATTTCTTCTCCACCCCCCAATAATACTACTACGTACCAACATATTCTCTCTAGGAAAAGTTTATAGGATACATATACATGTGTTAATAAAACTAATTCAAACCCAGGATTATATGGAATAATATTATCTTATTTAAATCCATCGATGTTAAGAAAATTTTCCCTTCAAACAATATTTAAAATTACACCCAACAGAAGTTTAACAGATACAAAAGTTCATATAAAAACGCAACGTGACATAGCTTTGCCTGGATGCTCTAAATGATTAGAATTCCCCACATCCCATAACTTGAGAAAATAAATGTCTAGCTTTTTGACTTGTGATGACAACCCTACATCTATATATATATTACTTAGCTTCAAGTCTTGAAGAACTTGATGCCACCACTACATATAGCAAAACATTACCCATGTGCTTAGCAAGAAGAATCCTTCGCCAACTATACAATTTTCTCTACTTTAAGTCAATCCAATGAAGAGGTGGGGCAACACTACTACCTTTCACTCAAAACTCCCAATATATATATATATTTTTTTTGGTTAGGTTGTTGAAGTATGAGTGAATTTGAGTTGATGTAAGAAATATCACATAGAATAACCTTAAACTTAATAATTAATATATAATAAAGATAAAAAGACATATAAATATCACATCTTAACTTAAAATATTAAAATTCAAGTTTATGGTCATTTCTCTTTATTTTATATTAGTTATTAAGTGTAACTAATTTATCTGATGTGGCACTTTTCATGTTAGCTTAAATCCGCTCGTACTTTGATAACCTAACATTTTTCATAAATAAGCTATGTATACATGTTTTATGATGACATGCTAATAATAAAAATAAATTTTATATTTTATATTAATTAACTAAATAAATGTAGAACATATGCATGAGTGAAGAATGCTTCACCGTACATTTTCTTAAAAATTTATATATTGATTAGCCTAGCTAGTTAATTTTTTTTCCTATAATTGTGGAAAAGTCAAATGTTTCATATCTTATATCAGCATAATTGGATTTAACAGAAGAGACTGGCTATTTACAATATGATGACAAACTAATGTTCAAATTTTTATTGAAAAAGGTGCCTACTTATTTAGTTCTTGACCGTATCTCGGATAAGATTACTTCAATAATAGGACAATTGCTCAATCTAAAAATGAATTAAGGCATCTTCTATATTCTTTTTATTTCATCTATAAAAAGGGAGACATGTAACAAGTTGGTATGCTCACTCTCTCACAAACGTAACAAATCAAGCCTTTAATTTATAAGTTTTTCAGATTTTGACAAGTTCTATAGAACTTGATCGGTACTCTAAAGCTCATCATCAATGGCAGGCTTTGTTTATCATCTAACAGAACAGCTGCAACACTATGGTAGAGGTAACAATAGTAACATACATATGGAAGCACCGTATTATGGATATGGCTTCTGTGACAACCATGGCGTTCATGATCAAAATATTGAAGGTTTCACTTATCAATATGGTGTCTTGAATGGTGTAGGTAATGTATCATTCTTCTTCTCTCTCTCGGTCACACACACACACTCCCTAAGTCAAAATTGTCATTAAGGGATTTGATACAGTGAATAGTACAAATCCATACTTACTCAACAAGTATCTCACATGATAGGATAATAACTATTGTCAAAAATTTTGTCATATGATACTTAGAAAGCACTAAATGTCCAATTTATGGTGGGGATATCATACGTATGTGAGGAGCATTCTGATTATAAGGGTTGTTTTGGATTTATTTCAAGGAAAATATATCTTAATAATTTTCAAGTTTTGATAAAATTCAATAGCTATAATTAGAACATTAATTGAATGAGTGAATTTAAGCCACTCATTGGATCCCAATTTTTTTAAAGAGATATATTGTTTAAAAATATAAGAAAATTTGGTTTTTTAATTTTTATGAGGAGTGGTTAATGGTATTTTTTTTTCAAAAATTTCCTCAAGATTAATATTTGAAATTAATGAGATTTGGATATTTATTTGTGATTAGGTTAGCTTTTAAATAATAGTAGACATGCAAATAGTAGGTAGTTTTTAATAATGATGTTAATTGTTTTCTTGGGAGGTAGAAATTAGTTAGAATGTATTGTAATTTTGAACTGAAAATGAGAGAGAGAGGAGGGGGGGAGAGAGAGAGAGAGTTTGTGTGTGTGTGTGTGTGTTTATATTGTAAAGCTTCTATTCAATATATAGCAAAACATGGATTTTTTGGGTTAGTAATGGATTCTTTGTTGGTAAAGAAGTGTTGCGAATCACAACCACACAATTTATTTGGTTTTATGTTCTTGACAACGCAGAACAATATTATAAGTTAGCAATATTTCTAATAATTGCAAACCCTGTAATTATTGGAGATCAATTAGTTGTTCAAGTGTGTTAAAGTTGACTGTAATTGGAGTTATATATAGTAATTAATAAATTTGTCAAATATTTGACTTATTTTTACACATGCGTACAGTAGTAATGGAAGGGTTGAAATATATTATAAATATAAGGAGAGAATAATTAGGCATACCTAAACATAAGATTATTTTAAATTAATATCTTGGATGTACGTGCGTAAATCAAAATGGTTAAATGTGCGATTTATAAAATTGTATAGAGAACTATATGATATGTACTTTGACTCCTTAATCAAATTAAGAAATTGATTACAATTATTCCATGAATCGTTCGGTACACAAGTTCATTTTGTCAATAAAATTCTAAGTGATAATTCTTTTTCCTAATATTATTTTCGACAAAAAGGACCCTAAGTTCATTAATTATTGGGATTTTATTGAACTTTGAAATAATGTGCAGTAATTGCTAATATATATAATATAGTATTGTCATATTTTATAAATTCAGAAAGATAATCACAAAACCTTTGTCGTAATTTCATAGAAAGTTCAAAAAAATTATAGATAATTGAAGTATAAATTTGACACCTAATAATTGTTAGTACTATAATTGGTTAAAAAGTAGCTTATTATATTCTACGATGACTCAAGTTCAAATTGATCTCATTGTTATTGTATTGCGTGATGACTTCGTTAGCAAGTAATCTATAAGTATGTTTCTAAATACTCTTAAGTCATGGATTGTAGAAACTAATCCACCCAATCTTACATACAATTTAGTTGAATTCATGCAGGTCATTCTCAACCAGTTCAATGGCCAATGCATTGTCAAGGACCAAACGGTCTAATACATAGCCATAGTTCAAGTACATCAGTCCATGTGGGTTCAAACCCATATTACATCAATAGAGGCATCCAAACCATTCAAGGTGATGTGGTTCAGCATGGTACCTTCAATGGACGTGGCATGGGAGCGAGGGTTCGTGGACACTTCTCTGTATCTGGTGATATTAATTAATTAACTTAAACCAATTTAATACCTACTTAAATTGATTGAAAGTCATACGAGATGAAGACATAAAATAACATAAAATGAATTTAAAAAAAAAAAACAGCTATGCAAACATTAATGTATTAGTGGATTGGATTCTATAGAGTTGTTATCGTGATTGTGATTTTTTTTTTTGGTTTAATGAAATATTCCTTTGACATACAAGTCTGAAAGCATTTGGGGAGACTATTCATGTTTAGCTTTTGCTTTTGTTTTATTTTAATTTTCTTTTTACCAAAGTGATATAATTAACTTGCCTTTTCTATTAGAAGAAGAAATTGCAAGCATGTGTGTGTGTGATTGTACTGAATTTATATAATTAATTAACTATGAGTTTGCTGCTGATCGATTGTCTATGATTCGATTCTTTTAACACTGTTAGTTGTATAATTGTATTTTCTCTTTTATGTCGTTAATTAATTATAATTCTTTTTAATTCAATCTATATATTTAATTATGTAAAAATTTTGTTAAAACTAAATAAAAATCATAAATAATACGATTCATTCCTTAGACTTCATCCCACACAATAGAAATACTAAGTATAATCAAGTTGGGTTAATTGAATACATTAATTAATTTGGTGTGGATTTCTTATAAATAAAGAGAAATAAAGACGATAAATGTCCATGACAAATCCCACTAATTATTACCAATTAATTTGTATATTTCTATCCAGCTATTCAAATTCCAGCGCTAAAAGACATTCGAATTGTGATGAGAATATTGGAATCCTGTATTTACATATAAGAAAGTTAAAAAAATATAAGAATTAATTGGTAATATAAGAAGGTTTGAAAAAATATGTTCGAATTGATATGGAACATCTCTTTACTCCTGTGTTTTCATATGTTGTCAAAAATGAAGTTAATTGGATTTTTAGTGAGAGGAAAATTCAATAATAAAGATAGTAATTGGCAAGAGTTTTTTCACCCAAAAAAGAAAAAGATAGTAAGAGTCTATTATAGCAGCTATCCAATTGCAACTTATGAGAGTAGTTAATGAAACGATGTTTTTATTTTTTTTCTCTATCATCTTAATTTATAAGATATTTTTTAGTAAAATTATGTATATCAATAAAATTTATTAAATATAATTTATAATTTTATTTTTTAAAATAAAAATATAAATTTTTAAAATATTTTTCATTTAATATAATCTTATTCGTGAAACATTGAATGTAGAAATAGACAATACAACAAGAAAAGATGTGTAATATTAGAATAAGTATAATTAATAAAATTTTTTTTTTTTCAAAATACCTTATATCTTGGGACACCAAATTACCTTAAAAAATATATTATAAACTGATTTAGTTATTCATAAATATGAACGACTGTGAGGAATTTGTATATATTGGAGGGAAATTATAATAAAGGACTTGGAGAAAATAATATTCATTAGAAAGAATTTTAAAAATAGTAATTATTTAGAAGAACAAAATACTAAATAAAAAATTTATAAATATTATATTACTCCTAATCAAATCTGGTACATTTTTTCTTATCACATCTCACACATGTATTTGATAGTTACTAACAAAAACACATAATTTGAGAGAAAGCTATTTTCTTAAAATAATAAAGAGATGAAAAACAACAAATTAAGATAAAGCTAAATTATATTAATGCCCAGAAACCGCAACTAGATAATAATCATATCTCCCTTGAAAGTCCGTATGTAAGTCCAGAGATTGAGACAGGGTGTTGTGCTGACAAAATGTAATAATTCTTTAAAAGTAAATTTTTTATATTAAATTTCCTTAATTTTTTTAAAGTAAAGATTTTAAAATTGTAATGATTCAATTATTTAAAATTAAATATTTTAAAAAATTATATTATATTGATTTAATGAGGACTAATACTACTTTTTATTTTTGTGTGTGGAATTGAAAACTGCACAATTTTATTTTTGAAAGAGTACTCTTGTGCCTTGCACAGTATCACACATTAATTTTAAGATTATTATTGACAGATTATATTGTAATAAAGGTTATAAAAAATCATATTATAAAAAAAAGTTATAATAATCAATTACATTTGCCTGTATCTTTCATGTATCCTAATTTTAATTTTTATGATCCCTTGTAATGAATTTTAACAGCTTTAGATCCCACTATAACAAATCAACGAATTTCTCTAAAAAATTTCTCTCAAATTTTTATTTGAGAGAATTTCTCTCGAAAAGGCTCTCTTATGGAATTTCTCACATATTTTCTTTCAAAATAATTATCAGTGAAAAATTTTGAGAGAACTTGGAGAGAATGTGCCTGCATCTTGGAGGAAAATGTTTCTCTCGACAAATTTCATGAGAAAAGCTTGACAAAAATAAAATTTTGAAAGTAAAAATAATTAAAATAATATTATATGATCTTTCTTTTGAAAGAAATTTGATAATTTCTCATTGTGAATCCACCTCTTAATATGAATTTAAATCTTGCGTGAAGTATAAGGCAATAGCTTTGATTACTTTGCATTGATTCCTTGAACATGTATTTCAATTTCTCACTTTTCTAATTATATGATTCTTAATTCCTATTCTTATATAATGTCCTGATGTAAAACCTGTCTTCAATGCACTTCAGAAATGACAAGCATATATTGCCCCGAAATGCTTCACTCACATATGCCTTTATATTATTCTTTTTATGAGGTGTGGTTTAATTTATTCTAAAAAGTATAAGCTAAATTATCTATAAATAAATAAAATTTAAAAAATTCAGATTTAAATATGTTTTAAAGAGGTATTTTGTATCCTTATTTTTTCAAGACTTAGAATACACTTTATAAATGAAGTATTAGTTATTATCTTATACAAAAGAGTGCATATGAATTTATGTGGTTCATAGAATAATGGAGTTATTTATACAAAATTATAATATTTCATCCCTTATATAAAAAGAAATAAAAATATAATATTTCAATGTATTTTTTTAAGAAAACTTATTTTATTACATATTTATTTATGTTTATCTTTTATAATTAACTTATTATATCAATATCCACACATGTAAATACTGATTTTCTATTGTTAAGCATATTGAAGAGAAAGAAATAACTAGAATGAAATTGAATTATAATATTCATCAACCATGAGCAACAAAAGGGATCATCCCCAAACTATGGCGAGAAACAAATGAGGATTACACCACAATTTTCCTATTTACAAGCCTAAGGTTCAACCATATATTAGGTATAGACTAACAACTAATATCTCAACATCTATAGCCAAGAAATTGTTCACTTTAAGGTATGATTGGGAGTTTAATATGAAAATAGAATTGAACTGTCATTAATTAAATACGATGGAGTTAAATGAAATGGAATATTTCACTATTTGAAATATCACTAAAAAAAAGGCATGCAAGATCTCCTTTATTAAAGCGCTTATTAATGAAAACACTTTGTTTTTTGTGTATGTGAAATCAAAACCTACGAAAACACTTTTGGCAATGAGCACTACGTAGGTTTTACCTGCCGAAACGCTTAAAACCCGGAGCGCTCTAGCTAGTATAGGCGCATTGAAAAAAAAAAAAAGTTTTTTTAAAAAGATTCCGCCTGTAGCCTGTAGGAATGATTTCTCTTTAATGTTTTCAAGACGGAATCAAATATTAAATAAAAAAGATTAACAGTTTATAATTCATATAATCTAATTAAAGTGAATTAATGGTTGAACACATAACGTAATAATTAAATTAAAAAATTATATTTATATATAATAATTTAAATGTAAAAAATAAATATAAAATTATTACTTAACTTAAAAATAAAATTAAATATTTTAAGTTTATCATGATTTAACAAGTCATATGATGCAATATAATATTAAATGATTAAAAAAATTAATTATTTTTAAAAAAATAAAAAAGTGATATTTTTAACAGCTTAGTTTTTGAAAGTCAAATTTAGTTCTTGATTTAATCCTAATTTTCAATCTGATCGCCTGTCTAAAATGGCCTAATTCTCAAATGATTTTTTTGATGCTAACCAAGCTGAAATCTAAACCAGTCGGATATCTAAACAGTCCAATCATCTATTTGGATCTAGTTTATTTATAAACCTTTCCATCTTTAAGCCCTAAATCGGCAGCTCAGAAAATTAAAAAAAAATGAATTTATGATGACTACACAAATAACTTGAAAGTCTATCCTAAAATCATTCCTTTTTCTTTGAAAAATTCTCCTGAACAACAATACAAGTTTTTTCATCATTATTCCCCCATTTCATTTCATTCCATTTCTAAATTTCGTACAGTGGGACCCACAATACAGTTCTTATTTCTTTCTTATCCTCAAGTTCCTGCCTCTATAAAAGGGATCACTCTCCATGGCTTTTTTGGGCAACAGAAGGGAGAAAAAAAATCACTTCTTATAGCTCAAATTGAACTTGGTGTTTGCTTCTACATATATAATCATGATTCAAGAAGTGATCATCATCATCATCTGGTAATCCTTCTTCTAGTGCTAGGGTTAGCGGTTATATCACCATGAATAATAATAATGGTGGCTCTTATCAGCCTCAAATATCTCAGCCGCCCTATTATTATTCTAATGCTCCTTATGCTTCACCACCAACCATGGCGCCTGCACTAGGGCACTATAACAGTGGCTCTCAAACTATTGACGGCGGTGGAACGACTCAAACAGGTACCTTCAAGGGTCACGGCGTCGGAGCCACCGTGCTCGGTGGCTTCACTACCACAAGCTCTATTCAGTAGCCATGCTAAATAATTGCAATGCAACGCTTGAGAGGGTCCCACCACCACCAGCTGGAAAAGATCTCTTGATATAGTTTAAGGATGAAGTTATTAGATCCCTATATATATATATATATATATATCTACGTATGTGTGTGTAATATATAGTTACATGTTTTAAAATAATGTTTTGGTCCTGGTTTTGTCTGGATGAACATTAGGGTTTTGTTTATCTGGAAAGATCATTATTAGGACCTTATTAGGATTTGAAGGCAAGTAGAAATCATGAAAGAGTGGGTCCTACACCTACTTCTTATTTCGTATATCAGACTTGGTGGGACTGAAGCTTATGATATTAAATAAACTCAGCGTTGCTGATGAAGATTTGTATCGTGTGCAATATGGTTTATTAATAAAATAAAATCTTCAGTTATTACAAGCTTGTAACTATACAAATTAAGTACTTCGTCATTAATGAATTGTGAATGTGTGTGTGTGTGTGTGTGTGTAAAAAACCAGTTTGTTGAGTTGTGAATTGCGATTCGTGTAACAATGATCACGATCAGGTATAAGTCAGTATATGGTGCCTTTTTTATTTTATTTTTTTGCCTAAATGATGGTCTAGAGACTTTTAATTGATAATATATTTAGAGATTTGATTATTAATAGGATTTGAATCGATCCCCTTCTTACACTCGATCAATAATATATCCCTCCATATCTAATCTCATCCATCTATTTAATTATTTATTTGGTTTAATAATAAGATTACTAATTATGACAATAAAATAAATATAGTATTCATTTAGTGATTATCATGAATAAGCATATTACGATCATATTTTCACCAATTTAGTTGGTAGCTTGAGAGCACTTCTTTGGAAGAGATACCTCCCAAAGATAATTTAATGATGACCGCTACTAAATAATGAGGACTCGAACTCAAGACCTTTGGATAAAGGGACCAACCTCATAGCCAATTGATCCAAGTTCTTAACGACAGCATCATGATGATATTATGATCATATTTATTTTAATGTCATGATTAGTAACCTCAAACAATTAAACCAAAACAATAATTAAATGGATGAATGAAATTGAATATAGGGGAGATTTATAGAGTACAATGATATCGTATAATTTATATAGTTAATTATATTTAGTAAGATAAAGTTTATTATCGCTATCACCTGAATTATAGTCTAACTATAACCTTTAACACTTGTAGTTTTTTTTTTGTAATTATGCAATTAGTGAAATAGAGATCTCAATTTGAAATTTTGTGTCAACTATTTGAATTTGAATTTTAAATTTCATATTAAAATACTTTATTTGAATAGTATAAAAATTTTCATGTTCTCAAAGACAATGAAAAGAGGAAGATGATAAATGAAAATGTGAAAAGATTGAGACGACTAGTATTTTAATATATTTTACATAACTAGGATATGATTTGAAATTAAAAAATTATAATAGAGCATTAAAATATGACTTTGATGCATTTTTATGGATCCAGTTGATAAATTTGACTAAAATTCAAATTCAAATCATTCCACATCAAAATGAAGCATTAATTGCAGAGAGAAACTTTTATGTGCACCCAGTTCACCATGCCATTTATTTTTTCCTCCAATAAAAATACACCAGGTTACATTATTTTAATCCTATGTAGAAATTAAACTTCTTAATTTATAACATTTTAATAGAGTTTATAATTTTAAGAAAAACAACCATTAAGGGGAAGCTGGGAGGGGATATTGCAGGTTTTTTTCCTTAAAAATATAAATATTAAAATATTATAAATTAAGGTATTGACACGCATAATTAAAATAATAGACTTGGTATTTTTTGTTGAAGGGAGTTTAAGTAACATGATGTACTGATTGCAACTAGGAATTTCTCTTAATTGATTTGATGCGTGAGTCTATTATTGATCGAATTTTATATAGGTATACGTGTAATGGACTATTAGATAATCAAATATATATATATACACAAAATGGTTCCGATTTCACACGTTGAAATATTTATTATTTTTAATTAAAATATTTATTATTTTAAGTTGGTAATTTAATTTGAAGATGGCTCTAATTTTGTAATCTACGTTTTTAAAATAAAATAAAATAAAAAATCAGAAATTAAAAAAAAATTACAACCCCGATTCCAATCATCTTATGTAAATGCCTTTATCTCCCTTGACATGAACCAAATCTAAATTACCAAAAATAGCACAAACTGTATAAAAATAAGTTGACTAAAAATTAAAATTCTTATTAAAATATGCACAAAAATATCGAATGAATAAAATAAAAATGCGTAGACCCAATAACATGTGTGAAAATAGAGTAAAAGAACAATAAAGTGAAGGCTTGTCTGATTTTGTTCTCATTTTTATAAAAAAAAATCATTTGTAAATTAATGTTTAAAAATTGTTTAAAAAATAAAAACTAGTTTGATGTCATTAATTTAAAAATAATTTTAGACTATTTTACCAAAAAAATAATTTCACAGAAAAAAAGGGCAATAATAATGGTAGCTAGTAATTGATGGTGATGATCTAGAATAGTGATTGACTATAGTTAAAGATAATTCACAATAGTTAACTGGAGTGTGCTTTAATTTAAAAATAAAAAAAGAAAATAATTCTAAGACATTTCTATTTTTTAAAAGAATAAAAATAGAAAAATTTTAAAAACGTTTAAATTTAAAATACTTGCTAAATTTTTATATTTAATTTTTTAAATAATTTTTTTAAAAAAGCAGAAATCAAATCGGCCATAGGTATTCTCCATTCCTATTAATTTTTAGAAATATAGAATTTAAATATTTGATAATGAAGAGTAAACACTGTTTAATCAGAAATTAAAGAAAAGACTACAAATGTGAAGGAATAATAAATCACTTTCAGGAACAAATGCTAAGTTTGAACTTTGAAGCATATATGCAAATTAACTTTTTTAATTTGGCCACTTAGAATATAAATATTTATATATAGACACTACTTAACAACTAAGTATTGAATATATAAAATAAATATTTTTGGCGCAAATAAAAAAAAATAAATAAAGCTATATATATAATCAATCCCAACTGTACTATTCAATATTCGTTAATTAATTCTTTTTTAAAACAAAAAGTGAGTGTGTGCATCATATTATTTTGCTTTGGATTTTTTTAAAACGAATCAGTAGCTCGCTTCCACACATAAAATTGAAGAATAAAACTATAGTTTTTTTAAGAACAACGTCAATTTTTATTGATATATATATATATAATTAATTAAAACTATTTTTTTTGGAAAAAAGAGGATAAATTTAAAATAATTAAATTTAAAAATAAAGCATCTCGTGTTCCTTGTAATGAAAAAAAGGCATTGAATTATTGTAATCCAAGTAAAAAGCAGCCATTTTGTCAACCCTTTATCTCTTTGCATATTCGTTCCTTGAAAACAACTTGCAGTGATTATAACTTACAAGGTAAAAGTTAAAGAGGTTGTCAAATCACAACCAAAAAAAATGCTACCAACATTTAATGTCCTAATATGTAAAAAATTAATGTAAAATTAATTGATAACCACATGTTTTCGAAACAATAATGTTTCTTATAACCTAAGTGTAAAGAATGTCCTAAATTAGAGCTTAATCATCATTCTAATTATGGTAAATCAAGAACAACCTAAAAGGATTATCCTATAAAAAGATTAAACCGAAATAAATTTTAACATGTATTTTACAAACGATCAATATAAAGGGATCTCAAATCTTGAAATATTTCAAGAACTACTCCAATTCGTCAATTAAACATATGCGGAAGCATGATAAGAAAACACATCAACATGGGAGAAAAGCTTCCCCCTTATTTTCTCTCTATGCCTTATTCTAATACATCTATATAAATATATATTTACAACATAATACTTGACCACTCAAACCCTTCCATAACTGACAACGGGGGGCCAAGGTCTCAATCACATTTATCCCAATGACTATTACCTAATCATCATACTCTATATATCATCTATTCATCAATAGCCCATCATATGTATGAATTTTCCTTTTCATTCACATTATAATTAATATCAACTGCTCACTTTTGGACATCAAAAATATAAGGGGAGACCAGAAACAACATTCAAGTTCTCAAATTAAGTAAATATTAACTATTTTTATTTGTACAATATTTTGGCCTGTTAATATAGCACAAGCATCAAACCACATTCCCCAAGGCCCAAAACTATATTTCTACCAAACCACAAAAACCCATAATGCAAGGGATCAAGAACATATTATCCTAGTTGCAAATATTATAAACTAAATACATATATCAAAATAAAAAGAGAAAGGCTTATAAAAATGATTACTATCACTTGGCCTAATGCTCCTTTCCTCTGTTCTTTAAGATGAGCAGCTCCTGTAATATGTTAAAAAAGAGAGGGAATACAACCATTCAGTAACCAAGGTACATCAAGTTATACAAATGCATGATAATTAATTACGAATGCAAGTGGCTAATACAATTATCAAGGTGACTATGTAAACAATCACATTAATAACATGTTGATCACTTACTATTTAACTCATGTGAATAATCTCAAGAATAAAGTCAGTACAAAGTTTACACAAATGGCCATATATACATTATTCGCATAATTACTACATATTCTCATTTCCACAATATAATCATATCCTTAATATAAACCATCCATCATTCAAATGGCATGATAATACTAAATATGCATGATCTCTCTTTCCTTATATCCCCCCTTATTTCCTCTGACATGAATCCGTGGGCCACAACCCTTAGAAAAGATCATCCATTGGTGAGACTACCCAAGACTTAATCATATCATGAGGGCTACCGGGCCCAAGTTACCTTACTCACTTATGAACACGGTTTCCACAAATCACAACATATGGGATGTCATATCCAAAACTAGTTTTACCCAAAACTCTAGGTATGTCAGTAGGGTCAAATCCCTTAATAGGAACAATACTACAGTACCTTACGAGGTTAAGTAGTGGCTATACCCCCTAGGTTATTAGTTAATAGCCAAGTACCATATGGATTTTGTATAACCGCTAACTCTTTCACTAAGGCGAACTCCCGCCATATGATAATGCTCATGAAGAAAATACATTTCAAAAACTCATATATATAATTCACAATTATCCCACATGTTCATCAACTTTCTTGCTCAACAAACATCAAGACTTATCATATTTCAATCATGCATGTTACATCAATTTTCTATTATCACATAAAATCACATTAGCATCATATACAACTCAACATGCTCATACAATTCATCACTGTGCATAATTCATAACTTATAA